>NW_025534174.1:0-257398 GCF_020615455.1 Coregonus clupeaformis | reverse complement strand
CAGGTGCCATTAATATAGGTAAAACGAGTGGAGGACAGAGGAGCCCGCAAAGAAGAAGTTACAGGTCTGTAGAGAGCCAGAAATCTTGCTTGTTTGTAGGTGACCAAATACTTACTTCTTCCACCATAATTAGCTAAATAAATTCATAAAAATCAAAAATGTGATTTTCTGGAAAAATATCAATTGTCTGTCATAGTTGGACGTGGTACCCAAGGATGAAAATTACAGGCCTCTCATCTTTAAAGGAGAACTTGGTACACCAGGCTGACTACTACTTTTTTCCCCCACTGTATGGCAGCATGCAAGCTACAGACAACTAATACAATTGCATTTACCAATGTATTTTGAATGCACAGAGATGCCATGACAAGATCTCTGAGGTTTATTAAAATACTTATTTCTCATTAAACAAAAAAATACATTTATAACATTCTTGACTTATGTCGATTTCTTTGTTGTTATTCTGTGTCTCATTGTTTAAATAAAACTCTACTATTAAAATTATAGACTGATCATGTCTTTGTTGCAGGACAAACGTAATGAAAATCAAAGCAGGGAATCAAATACTTTTTTTTCTTCATTGTACATGGTTTGACACTAGTATTGCCACAGCATTTGTTTTATTCACTGGGCTATCTAGATTACCGAGAGTAGACTACAAAGAAGTGAAGTAGACAAACTGCCAATGTTTTAAAGTTCGTTTGGAAATGAGTCGTAGTTACTTAACCCTTGTGATAGTGAGGGAGGATGATATGGCTTTTACATCTGCAAGGCTTGCTCTTGGGGTTTCAGGCTGGGCTTCCTGCAAAGGCACTTCAGACAACTTGATGTAAAGGGCTTCTCTCAACTGGGCCACTTAAAAAAACATGAACGAGCACACACAGGAGAGCAGTTTTACTCCTGCTCTGACTGTAGTGCTTTCTCCTAACTGGGCAGCTTAAAATTAACATGAACGATACACACAGTGAGAGAAGCCCACTTGCCCTGACTGTGGGGGCAAGTTTGTTCTGCAACTTAAAACAACATGAACTGAGTGACACACAGGAGAGAAGCCTTCATTCTGCTCTGACTGTAAAGTTTCTATTCTTGGCAACTAAAAGACATGAACGATACACACAGGAGAGAAGCCTTACCCTGCTCTGACTGTAGTGCTTCATTCTTGGCACCTTAAAAAACATGAACGTATACACACAGGAGAGAAGCCTTACTCCTGCTCTGGACTGGTGGGAAGAATTTCTCAGACAGGACGGCTTAAAATTACATGAACGTATACACACAGGAGAGAAGCCTTACTCCTGCTCTGGAACTAGGGAAGAGTTTCAACTGGGCCCTTAAAATTACATGAACGTATACACACAGGAGAGAAGCCTTACCCTGCTCTGACTGTGGGAAGAATTTCTCCGGACAGGACGGCTTAAAATTACATGAAGAATACACACAGGAGAGAAGCTCATTCTGCTCTGACTGTGGGAAGAATTTCTCTCAACTGGGCACCTTAAAATCACATGAACATATACACAGGAGAGAAGCCATACCCTGCTCTGACTGTAAGATGAGATTCTTACATGTCTGCACCTTAAAAGACACCAACGTATACATAAGAAGTGGTAGTGGGATTGGATACACTATTGTAATCCCATTGTTTCTCTACTGTGAGAGAACCAAAGAGTGAACGGGAAAGTTGTAGAATTTGAAAATTTTACTGATCAGTGTGCACTTGTCAGTCGGTATGCTTGTATAGCTCCCACTGTAAAGATAATGAGAGGTCTAGAATATTGAGGAACCACGTAGCACATGCATCCATGCTGCGGTGTCAGCATTGTAGGATGGTGGTGGTGGTGGGGTGGGATTGCGTGGCAGACATTGGGCCCTGAATAAAAGTGAAGAAACGTTTGAATGCTTGCATATCTAAAATTCCATTGTCAAATCGGGGATGCATCCTCTTCATGGCAGAAGTTATCCATCTGCAACATATTTTTCAGCAGGATTATGCCCCATGCCACAAGGCTTGTCCAGGAATGGCTCCACGAACACGAATGTGAATTCGGTTACTGCAGTGGCTCGCCGAGGCACCAGATCTCAATCCAATTGGTGCATCTGTTGTAGGAGTAATGGAACGAGCTATTCTGAGAAATCACTGCCAGACAACTGACACAACAGTGGGAAGCATTGCAGTCAACATGGGCCAGCATCCCAGTGGGAACGCTTTCAACACCTTTGCAGAGTCCATGCTCTGGACAAATTGAGGCTGTTCTGATGACAAGACTATCAGCTGTTTAGAAATGACAGGTCCAGAGAGGATGCGAGGAGGGGTGGCTATGTATGTGAATGCAAAGAATGCAGGCAAAGAGAAGAATAACTGACCTAGAGAAAGGAGTTTGAGGTCTTCAGCTCCATCTCAAACAACACCTCCCAGCTCAGTTTCATCTCTGGTAGGAGTGGTCAAACATCCACCATGGCACATGACAAAACACTGCAGCAGCACTGTGGGATTATCTCATAATCACTGTCCATGTGATCAGGGATGTCCTCTCCCCAAATGGGTCTCATCCTGTGGGAGACTTTAATCACATGCCCATCAAGATGCTGACAAACTCCCATCCAGACATAAAAACAAGGGGCCAAAGACAAGACCACAGAGGGGACTCCATCCTAGATCTGATCAACACAAACCACTGTCCTTGCCCTCTCGGATCCAAGGATTACAAATGTCTGCTGTTCTCTCCAAACACAACATCAGGAGGGAGAAGAGAGGCAGCTTAGAAAATGACATCTGGTAACTCAGAACAGAAAGGCAGACTTTGTACTGGCGTGGCGCCACTGACTGTTCTGCCATATGAGGGAGAGCAACAAATGCAAGGTGGATGCTCAACTCCTGCATTCAACCTGCACTTGCTGTATGCATGCCAATAAGAAAAGAGCAAACAGCAACACTTGACCAGCCTCTGAATGACTGAAAGAATAGTTGTTGCCATCAGGAAAATACAGAATATTTTCAACAGATGGGGAGAAACAATGACATGGAGAAAATACAGAAACACAGTGCAAATGCTTATCAAGGAAGCAAAGACAAGCACAAAATCCAAATCCAGACCGTTAATAAACCCTAAGGAATGGTGGGACTTCACACTGTGCTGACTGGGACCAAAGAAAAACATCAGGAGGAGAATACAGGTCAAAGGAATTGGAAGACTACAACGTGGTTGATGTTTTGAATGGCTTCTTTGCTGAGGCATGGACAAGCACTACACCTCTTACCATCTCTTCCCCCTGCCCATGCTCCAAGGCAGGTTGAGCTGTGCAGCATTGGCCAGTTAAAGCAAGTTCTGACTAGACTCAGCCTAATGCAGCATGCAGAAGATCTAGCCCTGGTTGTCAAACACATTGTTAACACCTTCTACTGCCAGGGGACAGTTTTATCTAAGCACACGAAACTGTATATGACTACCTCCCAAAGTAAGGTGGCGTAGCCCACTCATATCTATTTCTCCTTCACATGTCCAAATTAAAAGTTGTCTTCAGTGACACCTGGACACTGGGTATGCAGACGATGTGAAATATCCTGAGCCATACCATTAACCAGCATCCAAGAGGACACTTCCATGGCTTGGAGATACAGCAGCTGGGAAGAGTAATAACATCCAACAACATAAATGAATTAGAAAAGTCTGTGAAAATTCAGAAATGTTTTTATAGCACATCCACAACCTGCACCACTAATCCTAGGAGGACAGGAAGTACCAGTGGTAACAACAACCAAGTATCTTGTTTTCATCTAGACCAACCTCAGTGGTGACACCTGGAGCAGTCAGTGAGAAAGGCCTCAATGCCTTTGACATATCTTGACAGAAATGTCCTACTGGAAGATCTGGTCACAGTCTATACTACACTGGCCAGGCCTTTGTCTGAAATACGGTGGAGTGCTGTTAGTTGGATGCAGTAAAATGCAGTAGGCCCAATCTGTGACAGGGTGCAGAGGAGGGCCTTGAGTATCATCTCCAGAGGTAAATCAGTCCAACCACAGCTCCCGTCACTGCAGAACAGGCGAGAACAGGCTGCAGCACCTGGTGAAGGACATGCACACTTTGACCATCCACTGAATGACCTGGCTCTCCAAGAAGAGGTAACTGCACCACCAGGCTCCTGGAGAGAAACAGCCACAAGTAAGCTGTCCTGTATAACTTGCCCGTACAAACCGCTACAAAACGCCACTCTACCCACTGCTATCAGACTGCATAATAACCCAGCTCTTAAATGTTTCCCCAAAAATGTAACATTTAAAATTTAAAATTTCCATCATGAAAATGTCCTAGAATGTTTCGCGTTCTGTATTCTACTTATGTCACGTATTGTGTTATGTATTTAACAGGTAGCCCAGCGGTTAAGAGTGTTGGGCCAGTAACTGAAAGGTCGCTGGTTTGAATCAAAAGCTTTCAACCAGGTCAAAAATCTGTCATTGTGGCCTGAGCAAGACAATTAACCCAATTGGTCCTAAAAGTCGCTCTCCTTGGACAAGAGCATCTGCTAAATTACAAATATGTAATGAAAACTCACAGCCACATGAATTTGTGCTGGGCAACTCTTCTCTTGTGCATAACATAACAAAGTGTTTAAAGTGAAATAGTTAGTTTCTATGTTGTGCATTCTGAAAGTAATCAGACCCTTGATCTTTTTCAACAAAAACATTACATTGCCTTACTGTAAAATGGATTTCTAAAAAAATAAAATATGTAATCCTCAATAATCTACACACAATACCCTTATAATTACAAAGTAAAAACAGGTTTAGACATTTTTGCCACTTTATTAGAAATAAAAAAACAGATACCTTATTTACATAAGTATTCCAGACCCTTTTGCTATGAATTTGGAATTTTGCCTAGGTGCATCCTGTTTCCATTGACTCTCCTGAGATGTTTCTACAACTTGATTGGAGTCCACCTGAGAGCACCAAATGATTGGACATGGTTTGAAAAGGTACACACCTGCTCAATGTAATATCCTACAGTTGACATTGCACACTGAGCAAAAACCAAGCCACGAGGTCAAGGAATTGTCCGTAGAGCTCCGTAGACAGGATTGTGTTGAGGCAGATCTGGGAAGGGCAACAAAAAATTTCTACAGCATTGAAGGTCCCCAAGCCATATTCACCTCCCCATTCTTAAATGGAAAAGTTTGAAACCACCAAGACTTTCCTAGATCTGTCCGCCCGGCCAAACTGAGCAATCAGGGGAGGAAGGGCCTTGGTCAGGGAGGTGACGAACCCACGATCACTTTGACAGAGCTCCAGAGTTCAGCCCGCTTGAGTTTGTCAAGAGGCACCTAAAGGACTCTGACCATGAGAAACAAGATTATCTTTTTTGTCTAATGAACTCTTTGGCTCAATGCCAAGCGCCACGCCTGAAGGAAACTGGCACCATGCCACGGTGAAGCATGGTCGCAAGGTATCATGCTGTGCGTGATGTTTTTCAGGGAGGCAGGAACCAGGGAGACTAGCTGTGATTGAGGGAATAATGAACAGAGCAAAGTACAGAGAGATCTCTGATGTGAAAACCCGTCTCCAGAGCACCTGTGACTTCAGACTGGGGCTTAAGGTTCACTCTGGCCCAGCCAGAGCTCAGACTTGAACTCCAACGAACATCTCTGGAGAGACTAGAAAATAGCTGTGCAGCAATGCTCCCCATCCAACCTGATAGAGCTTGAATGGATGAAACTCCCAAAATACAGGTGTGCTAAGTTTTAAAGGCCATACCCAAGAAGACTCAATGTTGTAATTGCTGCCAAAGGTGCTTCAAGAAAGTACTGAGAAGGGTCTGAAAACGATGTAAATTTGATATTTCCGTTTAAATTAATAAATTAGAAAAACGTCTAAAAAACCTGTATTTTGCTTAGACATTATGGGGGTATTGTGTGTAGATTGAGGGGAAAACTATTTAATCAATTTCATAATATATCAAAAATGTAATTAAATGTGGAAAAGTCAAGTCTGAATACTTTCAGATTGCACTGTATATAGCCGAGCTATCATTGACTCAGGTGCATTGGCAACCTCATGTATATAGCCAAGCTATCATTGACTAGGTATTGGCACACCATGTACAGTGGGGAAAACAAGTATTTGATACACTGCCGATCTTGCAGGTTTTCCTACTTACAAAACATGTAGAGGTCTACTTTATTATAGGTACACTTCAACTGTGAGAGACGGAATCTAAAATGAAAATCCAGAAAATCACATTGTATGATTTGAAGTAATGAATTTGCATTTTATTGCATGACATAAGTATTTGATACATCAGAAAAGCAGAACTTAATATTTGGTACAGAAACCTTTGTTTGTAACACAGAGACTACACGCCTGTAGGTTCTGACCAGGTTTTCACACACTGCAACAGGGATTTTGGCCCACCTCCATACAGACCTTCTCCAGATCCTTCAGGTTTCCAGCTGTCACAAGCAACATGGATCTCAGTTCCTCCAGATTTTGTATTGGGTTCAGGTCTGAGACTGGCTAGCCCACCCAGGACCTTGAGATGCTTCTACGTGAGCCACCTGGGGTTGCCCTGGCTGTGTGTTTCTGGGTCGTTGTCATGCTGAAAGACCCAGCCACTACTCCATCTTCAATAAAAGTTATTACTGAGGGAAGGAGGTTGTTGGCCAAGATCTCGCGATACATGGCCCCATCCATCCTCCCCAATACGGTGCAGTCAGCCCTGTCCCCTTTGCAGTAGCATCCCCAAAGAATGATGTTTCCACCTCCATGTTTCACGGTTGTATGGTGTTCTTGGGGTTGTATTCATCCTTTCTTCTCTTTTCCCTCCAAAACACGGCGTAGTGGTTTACACTCAAAAAGCTTCATTTTGTCTCATCAAACCACATGACCTTCTCCCATTCCCTCCCTCTGGATCATCGAGATGGTCATTGGCAAACTTCAGACGGCCTGGACAGCGCTGGATTGAGTAGGGGACCTTGCGTGGCGCTGCAGGATTTTAAACTATGACGGCGTAGTGTGTTACCACGGTTTTCTTGGAGACTGTGGTCCCAGCTCTCTTCAGGTCATTGACCAGGTCCTGCCGTGTGTTCTGGGCTGATCTCACCTTCTCATGATCATTGATGCCCCACAAGGTGAGATCTTGCATGGAGCCCCAGACCGAGGGTGATTGACCGTCATCTTGAACTTCTTCAATTTTCAATAATTGCGTTACAGTTGGTTACCTTCACACCAAGCGGCTTGTCATTGTCCCAGCCCATCCCAGCCTTGCAGCAGGTCTGTACAATTTTATCCCTGATGTCCCAACACAGCTCTCTCTGGTCTTGGCCATTGTGGGAGAGGTTGGAGTCTGTTTGATTGAGGTGTGGACAGGTGTCTTTATACAGGTAACCAGTTCAAACAGGTGCAGTTAATACAGGTAATGAGGAGAACAGGAGGGCTTTTTAAAGAAAAAACTAACAGGGTCAGAGATGGAATTTTTATTGGTTAATAGGTGAGATCAAATACTTATGTCATGTAATAAATGCAAATTACTACTTTAAAATCATACAAATGTGATTTTCTGGATTTGTTCTAGATTCCGTCTCTCAAAGTTGAAGTGTACCTATGATAAAAATTACAGACTCTACATGCTTTGTAAGTAGGAAACCTGCAAAATTGGAGTAGTGTATCAAACACTTGTTCTCCTAATTACATGGCTGCTTACCATTGCTCATTGTGTATGGATCTTCTCTGCGCTACAATCTTTTCCCTAATATTATAATTGTTGTATTGTGTTCTTATTGTTGGTCAACATTTCACTGTTAGTCTACACTGTTAATACTACATGTGACAATTAAAATGAAATGACTAAGGTATTTAGTTAATTGTCTTCTAAAACTATACTGAAAAATGACATGTAAAGGTTATCCCATGTTTCATGAGCTAAAATAAAAGATGCCAGAAATTTTCCAGAAGCACAAAAACCGTAGTATTTCAAATTTGCAAACAAATTTGTTTCACTTGTTACGACATTTCTCCTTTGCCAAGATAATCAATCCACCTGACAGTTACATAACAAGAAGCTGATTAAACAGCATGATAATTAGTACAGGTGCAACTTGTGCTGGGTACAATAAAAGGCCACTCTGAAATGTGCAGTTTTGTCACACAACAACATAATGCCACGGATGTCTACATTTTTGAGGGAGGCAAATTGGCATGCTGACTGCAGTGAATAATTAAGCAAGAGCTGTTCACAGAGAATTTAATGGCACATTTCTTTACAGAGGACTGGTAACTGCCCACTGGTTTGCAGCTGCAGACCACGAAAAATCAAAAAGCCCAGGACCTGGTTATCCGGTTTTTTCACCTGCAGGATCATCTGAGATCAGCCACCCGGACAGCTGATGAAACTGGGGAGTATTTCATCTGTAATAAAGCCCCTTTAGTGGGGAAAAATATCTTTCTTATTGGCTGGGGCGGTGGGCCTGCTCCAAAATGGTTACCTATGCCTCCCCTTAGGTCCTAATTAATGCACAGTGGGGGGAAAAAAGCATTAGTCAGCCACCAATTGTGCAAGATCTCCCCACTTAAAAAGATGAGCCTGCAATTTCTATCATAGGTACACGTCAACTATGACAGACAAATTGGAGGGGAAAACTAGAAAATCACATTGTAGGATTTTAAATGAATTTATTTGCAAATTATGGTGGAAAATAAGTATTTGGTCACCCATAAACAAGCAAGATTTCTGGCTCTCACAGACCTGTAACTTCTTCTTTAAGAGGCTCCTCTGTCCTCCATCACGTTACTCAGAGTTAATGGCATCTGTTTGAACTTGTTATCAGTATAAAAGACATCTGTCCACAACCTCAAACAGTCACACTCCACCCACTATGTAATAAGACCAAAGAGCTAACAAAGGACACCAGAAACAAAATTGTAGACCTGGCACTAGGCTGTAAGACTGAATCTGCAATAGGTAAGCAGCTTGGTTTGAAGAAATCAACTGTGGAGCAATTATTAGAAAATGGAAGACATACAAGACCACTGATAATCTCCCCGGGATTGGGGCCCACGCAAGATCTACCTGGGGGTCAAAATGATCACAAGAACGTGTGAGCAAAAATCCCAGAACCAAATGGGGACCTAGTGAATGACCTGCAGAGAGCTGGGACCAAAGTAACAAAGCCTACTATCAGTAACACCACCACGCTGAGGGACTCAAATCCTGCAGTGCCAGACGTGTCCTCTGCTTGGGTTTTTTTCAGTACATGTCCAGACACACCTGGTTTACAGAGTGCATTTGGATGATCCAGAAGAGGATTGAGAGAATGTCATATGGTCAGACGAAACCAAAATAGAACTCCTTTTAGTAAAACCTCAACTGTCGTGTTTGGAGTGACAAAGAATGCTGAGTTGCATCCAAAATAACACCATACCTACTGTGGAGCATGGGGGTGGAAACATTACGTTTGGGGCTGTTTTTTTCTGCAAAGGACCAGACGATTGATCCATGTAAAGCAGCATCGAATGGGGCCGCGTATCGCGAGATTTCGAGGAACCTCCTTCCATCAGCAAGGGCATTGAAGATGAAACGCGGCTGGCCTTCAGCATGACAATGATCCCAAACAATGCCCGGGCAACGAAGGAGTGACTTTCGTAAGAAGCTTACTCTAAAGGTCCTGAAGTAGTCTAGGCCAGACTTCAACTCCCATAGAAAATCTTTGAAGGGAGTTGAAAGTCTGTGTTGTTTAGAAGGACAGCCCCAAACATCACTGCTCTAGAGGAGACTATATGAAATGGGCTAAAATAATTAGCAACAGTGTATGAAACCTTGTGAAGAACACTTACAGAAAACGTTTGACCTTATTACAACAAAGGGTATATATATCAGCATTGAGAAACTTGTTATTGCACCAAATACTTATTTTCTCCACCATAATTTGCAAATAAATTTAAAAAAAATCCTACAATGTGATTTTCGACTTTTTTCTCCTCATTTTATCAGTCATAGTTGACGTGTACCTATGATGAAAATTGCACAGGCCTCTCTCATTCTTTTAAGTGAAGAACTTGTACAATTAGTGGTTGACTAAATACTTTTTTCCCCCACTGCATGTTTGGTAAGCATCGACTGGTGAGCGGGATTGTCCTCCTCACGTGGGAGTTTATGTTCATTTGTTATTTACGAGTAGCACGCTGTCTACTAGCTCTGTGTCCTGCGCCTGAATCTGTCCCAACCGCCACACCCTGGACGCCTGACACTGTGCACCCTACCTACATGTACAAATTACCTCGACTAACCTCCCCACCCCCATTACTGACCTCGGTACCGTGCCCCTTTATATACAGTTGAAGTCAGAATATATACACTTAGGTTAGAGCTTCACAAAACTCATTTTCAACTACTCCACAAATTTCACAAAAGTGAAATAAAAAATTTTAAAAAAATGTGTGGCACTACTAACTGTAAGTCGCTTCTGAGTAAGAGCGTCATTTAATTGACTAAAATGTAAATTACACATTATTTAACAATTACATTTTATTATGCAGAGAAAGACAAATGAGATGATCGTAAACTACAGGAAAAGAGGGGCCAACACGCCTCTACCACATCGACGGCCAGTGAGCCGACGAGAGTTTTAAGTTCCTTGGTGTCCACATCACCAACAAACTATCATGGTCCAAATACACCAATATTAAATTGTGAAGAGGGCTCAACAACGCCTTTTCCCCTTCAGGAGACTGAAAAGGATTTGGCATGGATCCCTACATCCTCAAAAACGACACAGTTGCAACACCATCGGCATATCCGACGGCTGCATCACCGCCTGGTATTGCAACTGTTTCCCGAAGACCAATCGTAAGGCGCTACAAAGAGTAGTGCGAGTACGGCTCCAGTTCATCACTGGGGCCAAGATTCCTGCCATCCAGGACCTATATACTAGGCGGTGTCAAAGGAAGGTCCAAAAAATGGTCAAAGACTCCAGTCACCTGTCATAGACTGTTCTCGCTACCACACGGCACACGATACCAGAGCGCCAAGTCTAGATCCAAAACACTCCTTAACAGCTTCTACCCCAAGCCATAAGACTGTTGAACAATTAATAAAATGGCCACCCAGATCATTTGCTTTGACCCTGCTACGTTTATTATCTAAGTACAGTCACTGTGAATTTCTACCTGCATGTATAAATTACCTGGACTAACTGGTAAATTATAACTGTTCGTAAATTGTACCCCTGGTATAGCCCATTATTACCTGACTAACCTGTACCCCTGCAAATTGACTCTGCACCGTACCCCCAATATATAGCCTCATTATTAACTGGACTAACCTACACCCTCTCCACATTAACTTCGGTACCGGTGCCTCTGTATATAGCCTCATTATTACCTGAACCAACTTGCACCCCCTACATTTATTGACCTATCGAAGGCATTTGATACAGTTGATCATTTCTTTACTTTTCTAAGGTTGTCTGAAAATAAGCCCAGACTGTGCATCTTGTAGCTGGCTCAATAACTATCTAACGGACACAATGTAAAGCTTTGCTTAACACATATCAAATCCAGATTAACCAATAATAATGAAATAAAACCGCAGGCAATATTCTAAACTGCGCGCACTTCCTCCAGGACCGCAGAGAAGCCATGCCATGCAGAGACGCAAGAGATTGAACTACTGAGTTCGCCTATTATTTTGCACTATATAGACCAACGTTTTTTTCTGTGATCGAATCGATATTATATCAGCTCCTTTTCAAATGCAACAAACCAAAAACATACATAACTTTGCAAAGATTGATTCTGTGATTTTGTTGTAGGCAAATTGGTCCAAAACTGGAACCGAGTAGAATTCTCATTGGCGCGATTGGCCCACTAGCGGTTCTTTTCAATCACCCGCGAGTGAATGCGCAGTTCAGATCAGGACCGCAGAGCCGGAAGGTGCACAATTGTTGATATTCTTTGCTAGTTAGCGAGTTATTAGGCCCAATTATACATAATATCAGGTCAGCAATGGAATTAGTGCAAGCAACACCAAGCAAACGTGCTAGGCTACATTTCCAAGCTGTCTTTGAAAAACCAGTCAGATAAAAAAGCTTATGTCTTAATTAAAAGAGGCAGTATTGTATTTTGAGACAGGCTTGAATATGCAAATAAGTCTTCAATAAGCAGAGGGGTAGCCTACATTGTCTAATTCTCTGTATGGTAACAATAATAATTAATATTTTTTGTAAAGTGGTTTCTTGCATCATACAACACAGTACAATTTAGAGTCACCTATTTGGCACATGGTGTTGCTACAAACTAAGTTTTTAAAAATCAAGAATCTATGTCAAGCCCTTCATAATGTAAAAACGAGTGTTTTAAAGTATCCTGCAATGTAGGCCTGCATTGAACACCACATTACATAGGCTACTGTAGGCTGCATATCGCCCAGAAATAAAAACTATCTAAAACTGTAAGAGTAACAGCCTCAGTGTTCACTGGAAAAGCGCGGAGAAGTTGCGCAAAAGTCTCACAGCCTTCAAGTTTCCGCTCATAAGACCTACAATTTGCTCAGTTGCTGCAAAACTAGGTAGAGAATAAATCCTACTCACTTTGGAAAGTAGAAGGAAGATTGTTCAAGCAACGCTTCTCCCAGATGCTTGATTATGGTGATGTAATCTACATCTCCCATCACGGACTTCTGTTTTTAAAAACCTTGCACTGTAATTTTATCACTAGGAAAATTTTCATATAGAAAGTTACATTAAAAAATGCAATATAAATACAAAATATGCCTTTTGAACACAGCAACCAAATAAGCTTTTTTTTTACTAGAAACCTTTGAACTGGAGCCAATTTCTCGTCTCATATTATTTATCTAGTCAAAACCTCTGAGTGGCGCAGTGGTCCCAAGGCACTGCATCGCCGAGTGCTAACTGTGCCACTAGAGATCTTGGTTCGAATCCAGGCTCTACTCGCCGCTGGCCGCGACCGGGAGACTCGTGGGCGGCGCACAATTGGCTCAGCGTCGTCCGGGGTAGGGGAGGGAATGGCCGGCAGGGATGTAGCTCAGTTGATAGAGCATGGTGTTTGCAACGCCAGGGTTGTGGTTGATTCCCACGGGGAACCAGTGTAAAAAAAAAATATATATATGTATTCACTAACTGTATAGTCGCTCTGGAAAAGAGCGTCTGCTAAATGACTAAAATGTAAATGTGAAACATGTCACTACACCTCTACACATCACCATTGGGACAATCCAATTTCTTAGTCCCCATCTATTATTCTATAATGCATATGAATAGATTTTCAGTATAAAGGACTTAGACAGGTTTTCTTCTTAGGTAACAATTAAATAAAACAACAAATATATTATTGGTATTTTTTTCCATTTTTAAGTGTTTCCACTTACTATTGGGGAGTGGAATTAGGAGAGGAAGCTTGTGTTACCTTTCTCACACCACTACAGTATTCTTTCAACAGACCCTTTCCATCCCCCCATTGTTAGAGTTCAATATATGCCCAGGACTATATTGAGGTTCAGGCTGTTGTAATGTACCATTGATTATGCAAATAGTATTGTAGAACTCTGGTATTGATGGTCCATTTGAGGGTGATTCATTGTTATGAATATTCAGAGTGAGAAAGAGCTGAGAATTCATGTGATGGCCCACATCTAACACAATATTTCCTGTTGTGTTAGTAAGCACCCACAACATTTTAGGCAGCAATTGTTCAAATCTGCCCAGAGTTTACAAATGAACAGTTAGGTACAAACCCAGCCTGCCTCTCTCCTTCCACACTGAGTCCAAACCTACAGTCACTGGGTCCTGATTATGACAGTGGAGTCCAGTTTACTGCAGGATCCAGAGATGGCATCCAGTGAAGCTGGAAGACTGCAGTCAAACACTGGAGCTGGGAATGCAACATAAAGATGAAGAAGAGGAGGAGAAGGAAATATGTTTCTCATGGTAAGAGGCAGGTTCTTTAGTGATCATATGTACAGTACACCTCACCTGCTACTCATGAAAATATTTCAATTTATGTATTAATTAAGTCTACTAAAATGTTTGTATCTGACACCATAAAGACGATTAAAATATGCAAGCAAGCATTAGGCAATGAGTTGATGTTGACTAGCAAGAATTGGTCTGATAGTGGAAAACTAAAGGTAAATAGATTTAATGACATTGTAAAATTGACGATTCACTTAAAAAAAAAAAAAATCGAGGATCTAGGGTTGCGTGTGCCTTGCTCAAGGGGCACATTGACATATTTTTCACCTAGTCTGCTCGGGGATTCAAACCAGCAACCTTTCAGTTACCTTTCTGCCCAAGGTGTGAAGCCTAGTTACAAATCAATACTGACATTAACGGAAACATTAAGTATCTAAACATGATGCAGACAGGAAGAGAAAGACAAAAGAATCCATAGCTTGTGTCATGGCCCACAGCTCATGGGAGAGGGGGTAGAGAGAAAAGACGAGTGTACACTGAGTGTATAGTATTAGGATTGCTTCTTCCCCTGCCATAGACTGACCAGGTGAAAGCTATGATCCCTATCGATGACTCGTTATCCACTTCAGTGTAGATGAAGGGAGGAGACGGGGTTGGGGAAGGATTTTGTGTATGTGTTTAATTCAGAGGGTGGAATGGGCAAAATAAAAATATTTAAGTGCCTTTGAACAGGGTATGGTAGTAGGTACCGACGCACCGGTTTGAGTGTGTCAAGAACTGCAATGCAGTTTCCCGCGAGTTTCAACAGTTTCCCGTGGATATCAAGAATGGTCCACCACCAAAAGTACATCCAGCCAACTTGACACAACTATGGAAAGTCATTGGAGTCAACATGGGCCAGCATCCCTGTGGAAGGCTTTCCTGACACCTTGTAGAGTCCATGCCCCCTGACAAAGTTAGTCTTTACTGAGGGCAGAAGGTGCAACTCCAATATTAGGAAGGTGTTCCTAATGTTTTGTACCCTCATTATATTTCTCACCACAGCAGGTCAAGAACAAAAGAGAAAGACACATTGAAGCTAAGACCCTTTTTAGAACCATTTGACCATGTTTGGATTGAAAATTCGGACTTGTTGATCAATAACATTCGTTGAGTTAACTTCCAATCAGATATCAGACCTACAGTATGTTATCACAACAGGAGCTCGAGGTGTGACAGAATGGGGATGGTGAGATAATGCATCATTCAGAATGGGGATGGTATGATAATGCATCATTCAGAATGGGGGCAGAGGATGGTGAGATAATGCATCATTCAGAATGGGGGATGGTGAGATAATGCATCATTAATGAATGGGGGATGGTGAGATAATGCACTCATTCAGAATAAGGGGGATGTGGGAGTAACACAGAGAAGGCTGAATTCCTGAGAAGACAGTAAAACCTTTGGGTTGATAAAAGAGAAGTCTGGGGTTGGGCCCGCCACTATAGTACTATCTACATCCAGGAGTTATCTCCAAAAGTAAGACCTCCATAAGTTCATTCTGTCATTCTGACACCCCTGAAGAACTCAACACAACAAAGCTTGTTTTATCGTTGTGCATGAAAAGTCGAACTGTTTCGATGATAAGATAGATGTTCTTTCATGCTACTGGAGACTTGCATGGATGACACCAGTAACTTGTCAGCATTTGTTTTATTAACTGGGCTATCTGGAGTAATCAGAGATTAGACTAAAGAAGTGAAGTATCGGACTGGGGTGGCAGGTAGCTTAAGTGGGTAAGACGTTGTAACCGAAAGGTCGCTGGTTCTAATCCCCGAGCTGACTAGGTGAAGAATCCCCGAAGCTGACTAGGTGAAGTGGTGCCCTGCAAGGCACTTAACCCTAGACTTGCTCCTGTAAGTCGCTCTGGATAAGAGCGGTCTGGCGAATGACGTAAATGTAAGTCGACATACTGCCAGTGTTTTGAAGTTCTGGTGAAATGAGTCTCGTATGTTGCCAGGGTTGGTGTCAATTCCATTTAAATTCCAGTCAATTCAGGAAGCATTCACTGTCATTCTAATTCCAATTCTCTTCAATGTTTTTCAGTCAGGAAAATTGGTTTACTGGGAAACACCTTTCCTCTTTTGACCTCACCCTTTCCCAGTCCCCTCCCACTGCTTGACCCCATCTTCACTAGAGGCTGTTCTCCTACTAATCTCACTGCAACCCCCCTCCAAAGTCTCTCTGACCCTACTTTGTTTCCTTTTCTCTCCATCTCTCTCTCCAACCTACCCACTCAGCCCCTAACCCAGATGGTCATGCTCCTCCTCCACTCAGCCCCTAACCCAGATGGTCATGCTCCTCCTCCACTCAGCCCTAACCCAGATGGTCATGCTCCCTCCCACTCAGCCCCTTTTCTCCCCTCCCCTAACCCAGATGGTCATGCTCATCCTCCCACTCAGCCCTACCCAGATGGTCATACTATCTAACCCAATTATGCCTCCGCAATCTTCGCTCTCTCTCTCCCTTCTCTCGCCTATTTTATCCTATCCTCTCTCATGACTCTGACTTTGCCTCCTGGACCCTACTCTACTCCCTTTCTGCACCCTTTGGCTTTCACTGTCCCCTTTCCTCCCGGCTGGCAGCCCGACCTTCCCTCCCGGCTCCGTGATTGAGTGACTCACTGCGTGCTACAGAACAGGGCTGTGGGCAGCTGAGCAGAAATGGAGGAAAACTAAACTTCCGGAGGACCTATCATCCTTCCACCCTGCTCTCTGCCTTCTCTTCTTCTGTATCCGCTGCTAAAGACACTTTCCTCAAGAAACCAACACTACTCCTCTGACCTCAACGACAGACCTGTATCCCTTCTTTCTTTTCTAAAAAACACTTGAGTGTGCTGTCTCTGACCAACTCTCCTGTAATCTCTCTCAGAACGATCTTCTTGACCCTAACCAGTCAGGTTTCAAGGTGGCTCATTCAACTGAGGGTGCTCTCCTCCAGTGTCACAGAGGCTCTCCACTCTGCCAAAGCTGACTCTCTCCCTCTGTTCTCATCCTCCTAGATGTATGCTCTTCGACACCATGAACCATCAGATCCCTCCATTCCACCCTCTCAGGGTTTGTCATCTCAGGCTCTGCAGTCTCCTGGATTGTATTCTACCTGGCAGGTCACTCCTACCAGGTGGTGTGGAGAGGATCTGTGTCTGCATCACGTGCTCTCACTACTGGTGTCCCCCAGGGACTCAGTTTTAAATTTTTACATTTTAGTAATTTAGCAGACGCTTTTATCCAGAGCGACTTACAGTTATTGAGTGCATACATTATATTTTTTTGTTTTTTATATACATATACAGTGGGGAGAACAAGTATTTGATACACTGCCGATTTTGCAGGTTTTCCTACTTACAAAGCATGGTAGACGTCTGTAATTTTTATCATAGGTACACTTCAACTGTGAGATATGGAATCTAAAACAAAAATCCTGAAAAATCACATTGTATGATTTTTTTGTAATTAATTTGCATTTTATTGCATGACATAAGTATTTGATACATCAGAAAAGCAGAACTTAATATTTGGTACAGAAACCTTTGTTTGCAATTACAGAGATCATACGTTTCCTGTAGGTCTTGACCAGGTTTGCACACACTGCAGCAGGGATTTTTGGCCCACTCCTCCACATGACCTTCTCCAGATCCTTCAGGTTTTCGGGAGGCTGTCGCTGGGCAATACGGACTTTCAGCTCCCTCAAAGATTTTCTATTGGGTTCAGGTCTGGAGACTGGCTAGGCCATTCCAGGACCTTGAGATGCTTCTTACGGAGCCACTCCTTAGTTGTCCTGGCTGTGTGTTTCGGGTTGTTGTCATGCTGGAAGACCCAGCCACGACCCATCTTCAATGCTCGTACTGAGGGAAGGAGGTTGTTGGACAATATCTCGCGATACATGGCCCCATCCATCCTCCCCTCAATACGGTGCAGTCGTCCCTGTCCCCTTTGCAGAAAAGCATCCCCAAAGAATGATGTTTCCACCTCCATGCTTCACGGTTGGGATGGTGTTCTTGGGGTTGTACTCATCCTTCTTCTTCTTCCAAACACGGCAGTGGAGTTTAGACCAAAAGCTCTATTTTTGTCTAATCAGACCACATGACCTTCTCCCATTCCTCCTCTGGATCATCCAGATGGTCATTGGCAAACTTCAGACGGGCCTGGACATGCGCTGGCTTGAGCAGGGGACCTTGTGTGGCTGGCAGGATTTAATCCATGACGGCGTAGTGTGTTACTAATGGTTTCTTCGAGACTGTGTTCCCAGCTCTCTTCAGGTCATTGACCAGGTCCTGCTGTGTAGTTCTGGGCTGATCCCTCACCTTCCTCATGATCATTGATGCCCCCACGAGGTGAGATCTTGCATGGAGCCCCAGACCGAGGGGTGATTTGACCGTCATCTTGAACTTCTTCCATTTTCTAATAATTGCGCCAACAGTTGTTGCCTTCTCACCAAGCTGCTTGCCTATTGTCCTGTAGCCCATCCCAGCCTTGTGGAGGTCTACAATTTTATCCCTGATGTCCTTACACAGCTCTCTGGTCTTGGCCATTGTGGAGAGGTTGGAGTCTGTTTGATTGAGTGTGTGGACAGGTGTATTTTTAAACAGGTAACGAAGTTCAAACAGGTGCAGTTAATACAGGTAATGAGTGGAGAACAGGAGGGCCTTAAAGAAAAACTAACAGGTCTGTGGGAGCCGGAATTCTTACTGGTTGGTAGGTGATCAAATACGTATGTCATGCAATAAAATGCAATTAATTACTTAAAATCATACAATGTGATTTTCTGGATTTTTGTTTTAGATTCCGTCTCTCACATTTGAAGTGTACCTATGATAAAAAATTACAGACCTCTACATGCTTTGTAAGTAGGAAAACCTGCAAAATTGGCAGTGTATCAAATACTTGTTCTCCCCACTGTATATGCATATATTTTTTTTCATACTGGCCACCTGTGGAATCGAACCCACAACCCTGCCGTTGCAAACGCCATGCTCTACCAACTGAGCTACATCCTTGCCGGCCATTCCCTCCCCCTACCCTGGACAAATTGTGCCCGCCCCCATGGGTCTCCCGGTCGCGGCCGGCTACGACAGAGCCTGGATGGCCCTCTCCTCACATGGTCTCTCCTATCATTGTTATGTGGATGCCACTCAACTAATCTTCATTCCCCCCTTCTGACACCCAGGTGGCAACACACATCTCTGCGTGCCTGGCTGACATCTCAGCTTGGATGTCGGACCACCACATCAAGCTCAACCTCAACAAACGGAGCAACTCTTCCTCCCGGGAAAGACCTGCCAGCTCCAAGGCCTCTCCATCATGGTTGACAACTCCACGGTGTCCCACTCCCAGAGTGCAAAGAACCTTGGCATGACCCTGGGACACCTGTCGTGCTCTGCAAACATCAAAGCAGTGACTCGCTCCTGCAGGTTCATGCTCTACAACATCCGTTGAGTAAGACCTTTCCTACATCCCATGGCAAGCGCCACGTTCTGCCACCTCTGGTCTCTTGGCCCTCCCACCCCTACGGGAGGGCAGCTCCCACACATCCCAGTCAACACTCTTCTCTGTCCTGGCACCCCAATGGTGGAACAAGTTTCCCCCTAAAGTCAGGACAGCGGAGTCCCTGCCCATCTTTTAAACACGTCTGAAACCCTTCCTCTTTGTAGAGTATCTTAAATCCCCCCCCACACTTTTGTTTTCCCACGAGCACTGACTTTGCTGATGAATACTTTCTTGAGAGAAATGTAATTGATACGTTGTGATGCGTTGTTGTCTCACCTAGTTATCTTAAGATGAATGTACTATTGTAAGTCACTCTGGATAAGAGTGTCTGCTGAATTAGTCAAATTTAATGTGAATTGATATGGAATTGACCCCAACCCTGATGGTTACTAACCCTTGTGATAGTGAGTGGAGGATGATATGGCTCGTAACACTTTAGAATAGTTTTATTCCCCTGTGTTGTGCAGCATACAGTGGGGGGAAAAAGTATTTAGTTATTGACAAATTGATAGAAAAAAATCCAGAAAATCACATTGTAGGATTTTTTATGAATTTATTTGCAAATTATGGTGGAAAATAAGTATTTGGTCACCTACAAACAAGCAAGATTTCTGGCTCTCACAGACCTGTAACTTCTTCCTTAAGAGGCTCCTCTGTCCTCCACTCGTTACCTGTATTAATGGCACCTGTTTGAACTTGTTATCAGTATTAAGTAGTCTGCGCTCCAGCAGGTATATCTCACTGGTCATTCCCAAAGCCAACACCTCTTTCCCATTCCTTCCAGTTCTCTGCTGCCAATGACTGGAACGAATTGCAAAAATCTCTGAAGCTGGAGACTCTTATCTCCCTCAATAACTTTAAGCATCAGTTGTCAGAGCACCTTACCGATCACTGCACCTGTACACAGCCCATCTGAAAATTAGCCCACCCAACTACCTCATCCCTATATTGTTATTTATTTTGCTCTTTTTGCACCCCAGTATCTCTATTTGCACATCATCTCTTGCACATCTAGCATTCCAGTGTTAATACTATTGTAATTATTCTGCACTATAGCCTTTTATTGCCTTACCTCCATAACTTGCTACATTTGCACACACTGTATATATATTTTCTGTTGTATTTCTGACTTTATGTTTTTTTTTACCCATATGTAACTCTGTGTTGTTTTTATTGCACTACTTGCTTTATCTTGGCCAGGTCGCAGTTGTAAATGAGAACCTGTTCTCAACTGGCTTACCTGGTTAAATAAAGGTGAAATAAAATAAAAATAAAAAATAAAAAAAAGACACCTGTCCACAACCTCAAACAGTCACACTCCAAACTCCACTATGGTCAAGACCAAAGAGCTGTCAAAGGACACCAGAAACAAAATTGTGGACCTGCACCAGGCTGGGAAGACTGAATCTGCAATAGGTAAGCAGCTTGGTTTGAAGAAATCAACCGTGGGAGCAATTATTAGGAAATGGAAGACATAAAAGACCACTGATAATCTCCCTCGATCTGGGGCTCCACGCAAGATCTCACCCTGTGGGGTCAAAATGATCACAAGAATGGTGAGCAAAAATTCCAGAACCACACGGGGGGACCTAGTGAATGACCTGCAGAGAGCTGGGACCAAAGTAACAAAGCCTACCATCAGTAACACACTACGCCGCCAGGGACTCAAATCATGCAGTGCCAGACGTGTCCCCCTGCTTAAGCCAGTACATGTCCAGGCCCATCTGAAGTTTGCTAGAGTGCATTTGGATGATCCAGATGAGGATTGGGAGAATGTCATATGGTCAGATGAAACCAAAATATAACTTTTTGGTAAAAACTCAACTCGTCGTGTTTGGAGGACAAAGAATGCTGAGATGCATCCAAAGAACACCATACCTACTCTGAAGCATGGGGTGGAAACATCATGCTTTGGGGCTGTTTTTCTGCAAAGGGACCAGACGACTGATCCATGTAAAGGAAAGAATGAATGGGGCCATGTATCGTGAGATTTTGAGTGAAAACCTCCTTCCATCAGCAAGGGTATTGAAGATGAAACGTGGCTGGGTCTTTCAGCATGACAATGATCCCAAACACACCGCCCGGGCAACGAAAGAGTGGCTTCGTAAGACATTTCAAGGTCCTGGAGTGGCCTAGCCAGTCTCCAGATCTCAACCCCCATAGAAAATCTTTGGAGGGAGTTGAAAGGCTGTGTTGCCCAAGCGACAGCCCCAAAACATCACTGCTCTAGAGGAGATCTGCATGGAGGAATGGGCCAAAATACCAGCAACAGTGTGTGAAAACCTTGTGAAGACTTACAGAAAACGTTTGACCTGTGTCTTTGCCAACAACGGGTATATAACAAAGTATTGAGAAACTTTTGTTATTGACCAAATACTTATTTTCCACAATAATTTGCAAATAAATTCATAAAAAATCCTACAATGTGATTTTCTGGAGAAAAAAATTCTCATTTTGTCTGACGTGTACCTATGATGAAAATTACAGGCCTCTCTCATCTTTTTAAATGGGAGAACTTGCACAATTGTTGGCTGACTAAATACTTTTTTTCCCCACAGTGAGGACTGGCCACTGCTCAGAGCCTGGTTCCTCTCTAGGTTTCTTCCTAGGTTCCTTCCTTCTAGGGAGTTTTTCCTAGCCACTGTGCTTCTGCATTGCTTGCTCTTTGGGGTTGTAGTCTCGGTACCTGCACCCTCAGCAGAGTCAACAAACACCGGAAGCATCCGTGTTTCAGGTAAAAGGCAGAGAGGAAGGCAAAGCCTGAAATCCGGAAGCTTCTGGTTTCTGTGGACCTCGTTAAGGCGTTTCTTTTACGCCTGATACGTTAGGTTAGGGTATCTGTAAAGCACTCTGTGACAACTGCTGATGGAAAAAGGGCTTTATAAAATCAATGTGATTGATGTAAATCACACCAACTGACTGGTTCTTCTGATGTTGTTCACACAGGAGACCATGTTGAGACATTCTCTACATCCAGAGAGCAACAGCAGGAAGATCACAGAGCTAAGAGATCTCACCAGTGCCCACATTGTGAGGAGATTTTCCCAATTCTATCAAAGCTAAAAATACAAATAAATATACACCAGAAAAAATCTGTATCTCTGCTCTGACTGTGGGGAGAGTTTCTCTCAACATGGCCACTTAAAAAGACACCAACAAATACATAAATGTGAGAATCCTCATCAGTTCTCTGACTAGCTAAGATTAAAATCATTCCATCACTTAATTCTCAAGAAATCGTAGCACACTCTATTGTAATCCTATTGTTTCTCACTGTGAGAGAACTGTGCAGAGGGAAAGGGAGACTATTTACTGTTTTTCTGAAGCTGAACAAGACAGGAAGTTTAAATGAGCATCACAAAGCTAAATCTGACCTATTCACTTACATGTTTTGTCAGCATAAGCAGCTGTGAGACCTGCTAGAGTACTGTAACATTATTGATCTACTGAATCATTGTAGTTGTTGGGGTTATCTTTACAGTAAATATAATGCTTTGTTCAATTCATGGCATTCAAAATAATATATGTTTTATTTATCCACTCAATACATGTCACGACACCTCTACACATTGGTACAAGCCAATTTGCTAGTCAACAATAATCTCTGAATCAAATCAGTGATGGCTGTTTAACAGTCTAATGGCCTGGAGATAGAAGTGGTTTCATTCTCTCGGTCCCAGCCTTGATGCGTCTGTAATGACTTTGTGGCCTTTATCGCAATTTACATTTACATTTACGTCATTTAGCAGACGCTCTTATCCAGAGCGACTTAAAAATTGTGCATTCACCTTATAGCCAGGGATAACCACTTTACAAGGTTTATATATATATATATATAATATTATTATTATTATTATTTTTATTTTTTTGGGGGGTGGTGGTTAACGGCACTGCCAAGGTGGAGAAAATATCTAGGAAGATAGAAATCATTGTGGTTGCGGCGAAACGGTTCCTGGGGCTGAAAGATTTCTCTGCAAAAGAGTTACATGGAATATTTTCAAAAGCCATACCACCATCTCAGGTCCTAGAGACTGAGAAGGGAGATATGGAGAACTAAGAGAAGGAAGAAATGGGAGTTTTGTTTGTTTTTGCAATGTACTATTTTGATTAGGGTGGAGTAAGTTAGTATCACTATTAAGTATGGATGTATTTTTTATTTAATTTATTTTGTGGTTTCAACCCGTCCAGCTGGTGGCGGCAATGCAACTTTTGGATGTAGTCTGCCATAAAACCCACAGAAGAAGAAGAAGATGTCGTTGTTGCAATGTGGTAGTTGGGGAACAGGAACTTCCGGGGAGGCGCGCACCATTCTTTTGAATAAAGGAAACGACGGGACTGTGATTTCCCTTTCTCTTTATTACTACAGGTATGTAATAGCACTTTTAAACTGTCTAACATCGAAATAACATGTTAGATAAGAAATCAGTTAAAGTATTATCACATTTGGCAAAGGTTTTGTGTAATGTTTGTGTCAGTCCGTGTGATTGAAGAACGTGATCAAAAATATTTTACAATCACACGGCGCGGGGTCCATTACATGTTTTCATTTGTGAGGCTTTCCAGGTTCGTATATAGGTCAGTGTGTTTCGCCTGGGCATGTTCAGTACAAAAACGTTTTGGAAAGTTGCAGATAGAAATGCCCTGAATAGATGTGACATGATTCATTAGAATCAGAGGCATGTTTGTTCTACATAATACATTTGTATCTGAATGTGGCCAACGTCTCCGTCCTCCTGCTGGACGCAGCCCTGGTACCCGCTTGTCCCTACGGATGTGAAGCGGGCCACAAATTCAGTGTTGCCAACTCCTCAGTAAGGAAAAAACACCCTAAATATGTTTAGAACTATAAATTAACTTTCTAATGTCGATTCTTGTTTTTTTGGTGATGCAACCAGTCAGGATGGTGCAGCTGTAGAATTTTTTGAGGATCTGAGGACCCATGCCAAATCTTTTCAGTCTCCTGAGGGGGAATAGGCCTTGTCGTGCCCTTATACAAATGTTAGCGTCTTCACTCTATTGCAGGACTCTGAAACCACTGTTGTCCAGGAGTTTAACCATGTCAGCTAAATTGTCATGATAATCAGTGGTTTCAAGTTTGTCTCTGTACATTTTCAAACATTAGACCAGACCAAATCTGAACCAATCACTCAGACATTAGGCAGGTTTCCATTGACCCAGCTGCATTCGACAAAAGAAATGTTGCTAAAATAATCTTTGCGACGTGTGTAATGGAGACGGCCGATATAGGAGAAATGTTCTAAAGCTCAAACATTTTTAATCGTTGGAGGGGTGGGTTTTTCTTTTGTCAAAGTTTCTTTATTCTGACAAGTGAGGATTGAAACTGTGTTTTTTAAATAAATGATTGCCAAATCATTTTGACGGTACAGGGTGAGTCATTACGTCCAGTTGTTTTTATCGACACAGGATAGTTACATGGAAACACACCCTAGATGGCAATTGTCGTATCTATTTTCTATGCAAACTTTTTCTTACATTTACAGTTACATTTACGTCATTTAGCAGACGCTCTTATCCAGAGCGACTTACAGGAGCAATTAGGGTTAAGTGCCTTGCTTAAGGGCACATCGACAGATTTTTCACCTAGTCGGCTCGGGGATTAGAACCAGCGACCTTTCGGTTACTGGCACAACGCTCTTACCCACTAAGCTTCTTCATGTCGAGAAACAAAGCACTGGACAAGTTATTGGAAACATAGCTACTGATTCACAAGATTGGAAAGTACAGTACAGCAGAGTACAGGAAAGATACATTTAGTTCAGTACAGTACAGAGTATAGGACAGTATAACGTACTGTATTGTATTCTACTTTACTCTAATGTACTCTGTTATGGCTGGGCTATATGGACTAAAAATCATACAGCTGTATCTTGAGTTTTTTTAAACTTATGGGCGATTAAAGATATATCTCGATTTTGTTTTTCTCTAAGTAAGCTTGTACAATTAAAGGTCAAATACACTGCATTTCAAATAGTCAGCTATAATCTAATGAATTCAGGGCTTGTGAAGTTATACCTAGGCTAAATATAAGCCATCCACAACCAATAAGACACACTAATTATTTTATAAAAAATAGTTTAACCTGCTTTTTTTTGTTGGCAATAATCACTGATCTGGCTTTCAAGTTGGTCTATGAAAATGCAATTTTTTGTTACAAATTGACTAATTTATTGTAGCAGGCATTAGGCTATAGACAATTAACACAGGTCTCATCAACAATCTCTCAAGCTCACGTGCTAGTGATTAGCCAGCTGATCTTTATATTTCAAGATTAGCCAACTTGGATCTGTTTGCTAACAAGGTTGAACAGTTGAGTTGTTATGAACACACCATTTTGTCTGTCTCCAACTGTTTGAAAAGCATGTTAGCCTGTCCACTTTGTTCAGATGTTGAAATCAAGTGGCCTACCTTATTTCTCAGAATGAGAACGAGTTGCCAATTTCTTACAGTGCATTCGGAAGTATTCAGACCCCTCCCCTTTTTCCATATATTCAGACACATTCAGTTGTTTCTATCTTTATCTATAATTGTTATTATGGTGAGAACGGGAAATACAATTGGTTTTTGATTGAAATAATACAGTGAAGACGGTTATTAAGGAAAATATTACATAGTGCTGCCTAAAACAAACTGCAACCTTGTACTAAGTGGTTTTTGAGTCATTTATGAGAATTTCTGAAATCTACTATAGGTTAAGTGCACTTACATGGTTTAATTCAAAGTGTGCAATTTGTGTCTAATGTGAAATTAATAAATGGTTTGTTGTCAATGCTTAGCTACCTGATCTAATATATTTTTAGAGGATAAAGAAAAGTGCCAGAAATGTCAAGACTAACTTTTGTGTCCGTTTCTCTATATTACTACTGGACGACTCAGATTAAGTCTGAGGCCGGTAACATCAACAGTGAGGACAAACCCAGCCTGCCTCTCTCCTTCCACACTGAGTCCAAACCTACAGTCACTGGGTCCTGATTGTGACAGTGGAGCCCAGTTTACTGCAGGATCCAGAGATGGCATCAGTGAAGCTGGAAGACTGCAGTCAAACACTGGAGCTGAATGTCAACATTAAAGATGAAGAAGAGGAGGAGAAGATTGGGGAATCTGTTTCTCATGGTAAGAGCAGGTTCTATCTAACTATAGATTATCTTTTTTTTGTCAAGCAGTGGCAAATATACAGCACCTACTCATTCAAGGGTTTTTCTTAATTTTTACTATTTTCTACATTGTAGAATAATAGTGAAGACATCTAAACTATAAAATAACACATATGGAATGATGTAGTAACCAAAAAAGTGTTAAACAAACCAAAACAATATTTTTGATTTTAGATTCTTCAAAGTAGCCACCCTTTGCCTTGATGACAGATTTGCACACTCTTGGCATTCTCTCAACCAGCTTCACCTGGAATGCTTTTCCAATAGTCTTGAAGAAGTTCACACACATGCTGAGCACTTGTTGGCTCTTTTCCTTCACTCTGCGGTCCAACTCATCCCAAACCATCTCAATTGTGTTGAGGTCGGTTGATTGTGGAGGCCAGGTCATCTGATGCAGCACTCCATCAATCTCCTTCTTGGTCAAATAGCCCTTACACAGCCTGGAGGTGTGTTGGGTCAATGTCCTGTTGAAAAACAAATGATAATCCCACTAAGCGCAAACCAGATGGGATGGCGTATCGCTGCAGAATGCTGTGGTAGCCATGCTTGTTAAGTGTGCCTTGAATTCTAAATAAATCACCAGCAAAGCACCATCACACCTCCTCCATGCTTCACGGTGGGAACCACACATGTAGAGATCATCCGTTCACATACTCTGCATCTCACAAAGACACTGCGGTTGGAACCAAAAATCTCAAATTTGGACACATCAGACCAAAGGACAGATTCCCACCGGTCTAATGTCTATTGCTCATGTTTTTTGGCCCAAGCAAGTCCCTTCGTCTTGTTGGTGTCCTTTAGTTGTGGTTTCCTTCCAGCAATTCGACCATGAAGGCCTGATTCACGCAGTCTCCTCTGAACAGTTGATGTTGAGATGTGTCTGTTACTTGAACTCTGTGAAGCATTTATTTGGGCTGCAATTTCTGAGGCTGGTAACTCTAATGAACTTATCCTCTGCAGCAGAGGTAACTCAGGGTCTTCCTTTCCTGTGACGGTTCTCATCAGAGCCAGTTTCATCAATGCGCTTGATAGTTTTTGCGACTGCACTTGAAGAATCTTAAAGTAATGATGGACTGTTGTTTCTCTTTAATTATTTGAGCTGTCCTTGCAATAATATGTACTTGATCTTTTACCAAATTGGACTATCTTCTGTATACCACCCCTACCTTGTCACAACACAAGTGATTGGCTCAAGCGCATTAAGAAATTCCACAAATGAACTTTTAACAAGGCACACCTGTTAATTGAAATGTATTCCAGGTGAATACCTCATGAAGTTGGTAGAGTTAATGCCAAGAGTGTGCATAGCTGTCATCAAGG
This sequence comes from Coregonus clupeaformis, assembly GCF_020615455.1. Classification (NCBI taxonomy): domain Eukaryota; kingdom Metazoa; phylum Chordata; class Actinopteri; order Salmoniformes; family Salmonidae; genus Coregonus; species Coregonus clupeaformis. The sequence continues at coordinate 229,455 of NW_025534174.1, read as the reverse complement.
CAAAGGTTGCTTACTTTAAAGAATCTTGAGCTCCTGTTCCTCTTATAGAATGTTAGCTCCACAGTATTGTGGAGCTCCTGCACCTAAATATAAACAGTACCGGCACCTATTTCAGTCCAAGTCATGCACTGAAGTAGATAATTTAACAAGAAGAAATATAATATATTTTTAGAGAATAAAGAAATTATTTTATGTTACTAAACATATTTTGTTTAATGATGAACAGGCTATGAATCGACTACTTGTGTTTATTAAATTGTATTTTAATACTAGATTAATTATTTTAGTCATTGATGATGAATGTATTTGAATAACTGAATTAAGTTTCTCTATATTACTACTGGACGACTCAGATTAAGTCTGAGGCCGGTAACATCAACAGTGAGGACAAACCCAGCCTGCCTCTCTCCTTCCACACTGAGTCCAAACCTACAGTCACTGGGTCCTGATTGTGACAGTGGAGCCCAGTTTGCACTGCAGGATCCAGAGATGGCATCAGTGAAGCTGGAAGACTGCAGTCAAACACTGGAGCTGAATGTCAACATTAAAGATGAAGAAGAGGAGGAGGAGATTGGGAAATCTGTTTCTCATGGTAAGAGCAGGTTCTATCTAACTATAATCTTTTTTTTTGTCAAGCAGTGGCAAATATACAGCACCTACTCATTCAAGGGTTTTTCTTAATTTTTACTATTTTCTACATTGTAGAATAATAGTGAAGACATCTAAGCTATAAAATAACACATATGGAATCATGTACAGTGGGGGGAAAAAGTATTTAGTCAGCCACCAATTGTGCAAGTTCTCCCACTTAAAAAGATGAAAGAGGCCTGTAATTTTCATCATAGGTACACGTCAACTATGACAGACAAAATGAGGGGGAAAAAATCCAGAAAATCACATTGTAGGATTTTTTATGAATTTATTTGCAAATTATGGTGGAAAATAAGTATTTGGTCAATAACTAAAGTTTCTCAATACTTTGTTATATACCCTTTGTTGGCAATGACACAGGTCAAATGTTTTCTGTAATTCTTCACAAGGTTTTCACACACTGTTGCTGGTATTTTGGCCCATTCCTCCATGCAGATCTCCTCATGAGCAGTGATGTTTTGGGGCTGTCGCTGGGCAACACAGACTTTCAACTCCCTCCAAAGATTTTCTATGGGGTTGAGATCTGGAGACTGGCTAGGCCACTCCAGGACCTTGAAATGCTTCTTACGAAGCCACTCCTATGTTGCCCGGGCGGTGTGTTTGGGATCATTGTCATGCTGAAAGACCCAGCCACGTTTCATCTTCAATGCCCTTGCTGATGGAAGGAGGTTTTCACTCAAAATCTCACGATACATGGCCCCATTCATTCTTTCCTTTACACGGATCAGTCGTCCTGGTCCCTTTGCAGAAAAACAGTCCCAAAGCATGATGTTTCCACCCCCATGCTTCACAGTAGGTATGGTGTTCTTTGGATGCAACTCAGCATTCTTTGTCCTCCAAACACGACGAGTTGAGTTTTTACCCAAAAGTTATATTTTGGTTTCATCTGACCATATGACATTCTCCCAATTCTCTTCTGGATCATCCAAATGCACTCTAGCAAACTTCAGACGGGCCTGAACATGTACTGGCTTAAGCAGGGGGACACATCTGGCACTGCAGGATTTGAGTCCCTGGCGGCATAGTGTGTTACTGATGGTAGGCTTTGTTACTTTGGTCCCAGCTCTCTGCAGGTCATTCACTAGGTCCCCCCGTGTGGTTCTGGGATTTTTGCTCACCGTTCTTGTGATCATTTTGACCCCACGGGGTGAGATCTTGTGTGGAGCCCCAGATCGAGGGAGATTATCAGTGGTCTTGTATGTCTTCCATTTCCTAATAATTGTTCCCACAGTTGATTTCTTCAAACCAAGCATCTTACCTATTGCAGATTAAGTCTTCCCAGCCTGGTGCAGGTCTACAATTTTGTTTCTGGTGTTGTTTGACAGCTCTTTGGTCTTGGCCATAGTGGAGTTTGGAGTGTGACTGTTTGAGGTTGTGGACAGGTGTCTTTTATACTGATAACAAGTTCAAACAGGTGCCATTAATACAGGTAACGAGTGGAGGACAGAGGAGCCTCTTAAAGAAGAAGTTACAGGTCTGTGAGAGACAGAAATCTTGCTTGTTTGTAGGTGACCAAATACTTATTTTCCACCATAATTTGCAAATAAATTCATTAAAAAATCCTACAATGTGATTTTCTGGGGGGGGGAAATCTAATTTTGTCTGTCATAGTTGACGTGTACCTATGATGAAAATTACAGGCCTCTCTCATCTTTTTAAGTGGGAGAACTTGCACAATTGGTGGCTGACTAAATACTTTTTTCCCCCACTGTAGTAACCAAACATCAGACCAAAGGACAGATTTCCACCGGTCTAATGTCCATTGCTCATGTTTTTTGGCCCAAGCAAGTCTCTTCTTCATGTTGGTGTCCTTTAGTAGTGGTTTCTTGCAGCAATTCGACCATGAAGGCCTGATTCACGCAGTCTCCTCTGAACAGTTGATGTTGATGTGTCTGTTACTTGAACTATGTGAAGCATTTAATTGGACTGCAATTTCTGAGGCTGGTAACTCTAATGAACTTATCCTCTGCAGCAGAGGTAACTCTGGGTCTTCCTTTCCAGTGGCGGTCCTCATGAGAGCCAGTTTCATCATAGCGCTTTATGGTTTTTGCGACTGCACTTGAAGAATCTTAAAGTAATGATGGACTGTTGTTTCTCTTTGCTTATTTGAGCTGTTCTTGCCATAATATGGACTTGGTCTTTTACCAAATAGGCCTATCTTCTGGATACCACCTCTACCTTGTCACTACTCAACTGATTGGCTCAAACGCATTAAGACATTCCACAAATTAACTTTTAACAAGAGAGTGTGCAAAGCTGTCATCAAGGCAAAGGTTGCCTACTTTGAAGAATATAAAATATATATATTGATTTGTTTAACACTTTGTTGCTTACTACATGATTCCATATGTTATTTCATAGTTGTGATGTTTTCACTATTATTATACAATGTAGAAAATAGTAAAAATAAAGAAAACCCCTGGAATGAGTAGGTGTTCTAAAACCTTTGACTGGTACTGTATGTGAATTTGGGAATATCTACTATAGGTTAAGTACCGGCACCTCAAATATCTAGTGCTTAAGCTCCTGTTCCTCTTATAGAATGTTAGCTCAACAGTATTGTGGAGATCCTGCACCTAAATATAAACAGTACCGGCACCCAAAATGAGTACCGGCACCTATTTCAGTCCAAGTCAAACACTGAAGTAGATAATTTAACTATTGTCATGACATAATTGACTAAGAAAAAATATATATTTTTAGAGAATGAAGAAAGTGCCAGAACTGTCAAGACAATAACTTTTTGTGTCTGTTTCTCATTGTTACTACAGGACGACTAGAATTAAATCTGAGTCCGGTAACATCAATAGTGAGGACAAACCCAACCTGCCTCTCTCCTTCCACACGGAGTCCAAACCTACAGTCACTGGGTCCTGATTGTGACAGTGGAGCCCAGTTTGCTAAGCAGGATCCAGAGATGGCATCAGTGAAGCTGGAAAACTGCAGTCAAACACTGGAGTTGAATGTCATCATTAAAGATGAAGAAGAGGAGGAGAAGATTGGGAAATCTGTTTCTCATGGTAAGAGCAGGTTCTATCTAACTAAGTTTGTGTTATTCATTCCAACTTCTCACTGTGCATGAAAAGTTGCAGTAGAACTGTTTCAATGAGAAGGTAGATATTATTTCATGCTACTGACCCTTGCATGGTTTGACACCAGTATTGCCAGCATGTGTTTTATTCACTGGGCTATCTGGAGTGATCAGAGAGTAGACTAAAGAAGTCAAGTAGACAAACTGCCAGTGTTTTAAAGTTCTATTAAATGAGTCTGTGTAGTTACTAACCCTTGTGATAGTGAGTGGAGGATGATATGTCTTCTACATCTGCATTGCTTGCTCTTTGGGGATTTAGGGTGGGTTTCTGTAAAGCACTTTGTGACAACTTCTGATGTAAAAAGGGCTTCATAAAATACATTTGATTGACATGTATATCATACCAACTGACTGGTTCTTCTGTTGTTGTTCACACAGGAGACCATGTTGAGACATTCTCTACATCCAGCGAGCAACAGCAGGAAGATCACAGAGCTAAGAGGTCTCACCACTGCCCACATTGTGAGGAGAGTTTTTCAATTCTATCAAAGTTAAAAATACACCTACAAATACACACAGGAGAGAATCTGTTTTCCTGTACTGACTGTGGGAAGAATTTCACAACATCAAAGGCTCTGACAGTTAATCAGAGAGTGCACACAGGAGAGAAGTCTTACTCCTGCTCTGACTGTGGAAAGAGTTTCTCTCGACTGGGCAACTTAAAAACACATGAACGTATACATACAGGAGAGAAGCCTTACTCCTGCTCTAATTGTGTAAAATGCTTCACAACATCAACTGAGCTAAGAGTTCATCAGAGATCACACACAGGAGAGAAGCCTTACTCCTGCTATGATTGTGTAAAATGCTTTACAACATCAAATAGGCTAAAAGTTCATCAGAGAACACACACAGGAGAGAAGCCTTACTCCTGCTCAGACTGTGGAAAGAGTTTCTCTCAAATGGGCACCTTAAAAAGACACCAAGGTAAACATAAAGGAGAGAAGCCTTACTTCTGCTCTGACTGTGGAAAGAGTTTCTCTCAACTGGGCCACTTAAAACAACATGAACTTATACACACAGGAGAGAAGCCTTACCCCTGCTCTGACTGTGGAAAGAGTTTCTCTCAACTGGGCCACTTAAAAACACATGAACGTATACATACAGGAGAGAAGGCTTACTCCTGCTCTGAGTGTATAAAATGCTTCACAACATCAACTGAGCTAAAAGTTCATCAGAGAACACACACAGGAGAGAAGCCTTACTCCTGCTCTGATTGTGTAAAATGCTTCAGAACATCAACTGGGCTAAAAGTTCATCAGAGAACACACACAGGAGAGAAGCCTTTCTCCTGCTCTGACTGTGTAAAATGCTTCAGAACATCAAAGGTGCTAATAGTTCATCAGAGAACACACACAGGAGAGAAGCCTTACTCCTGCTCTAATTGTGTAAAATGCTTCACAACATCAACTGAGCTAAGAGTTCATCAGAGATCACACACAGGAGAGAAGCCTTACTCCTGCTCTGATTGTGTAAAATGCTTTACCACATCAACTCAGCTAAGAGTTCATCAGAGAACACACAAAGCAGAGAAGCCTTACTCCTGCTCTGACTGTGGAAAGAGTTTCTCTCGACTGGACCACTTAAAAACACACCAACGGATACACACTGGAGAGAAGCCTTACTCCTGCTCAGACTGTGGGAAGAGTTTCTCTCGACTGGACACCTTAAAAAGACACCAAGGTAAACATAAAGGAGAGAAGCCTTACCTCTGATCTTAATGTGGCAAGAGTTTATCCTGATTTGGGCAATGTAAAAACACACCAACGGATACACACTGGAGAGAAGCCTCATCACTGCACTGACTGTGAGAAGAGATTCTACAGATTGGGCCATTTAAAAAGACACCAATGTATAAAGGTGAAATCCTCATCAGTTCTCTCAGACAGCTAAGATTAGTCACTCCACTTAATTCTCATCTCATAAAAGAAGTGGTAACAGTTAATTGGATCAAATGAAGAAAGCGTAGGACACTAGTGTAATCCTATTGTTTCTCACTGTGAGAGAACTGTGCAAAGGAAAGGGAGCGTTATAGAATGTTAGCATCTCTTTATTTTACTGATCAGTGTGCACCTTGTCAGTTTTGTTCTGTTTTGTTAGTTTCTACTGTATAGATATTGAGATGACCTTGGATTTGCCCTTAGGGTTGAATATCCTCTTTGAGGCGTCTCACAATGGAGTCTGATGGTTGACTGGGTGGTACTGATTCCTTCTGCAGTTTTCTGTGGGAATGAGCTGTTTGACACAACATACACTGTGTGTACAAAACATTATGGACACCAGCTATTTCCAAGACATTGACTGAACGCTATGATCCTTAATGATGTAGTTTTTGTGTATTTATTATAGATCCCCATTAGCTTTCAGCAAGAAACGGCAGTTGCAGTGGGCTATGGAATGAACACTGGACACTGGAGAATTTGAAAAGCATTGCCTGATTTGATGAGTTTTGTACTGATGGGAGGACTAGGGTATGGGAAAAAAACATGAGTACATGCATCCATGCTGTGTGTCAGTGTTTCAGGCTGGTGGTGATGGTGTGTTTTCATGGCACATATTGGTTCTCTTGATAAAAGTGCAGCAACTTTTGAATGCCACAGGATATCTAAACATCATTGCCAATCAGGTGCATCCCTTCATGGCAGCAGTGTATCCATCTGTAAATGAATGAGGAAAATGGGGAATTGGAATTTGGGTTACTTTGTGAATTGACAGTAATTGAAATGGAATTGACCGTGACATTTGCTAACCCTTGTGATAGTGAGTGGGGGATGATATTGCTAATCATTTTCAAAGGGAAGTTGGTTTTTAAGTTTCTGTTTTATATTAAGAAAGATAAGGCAAACATATTTAACACCTTTTTGGGCACTAAGTACTTCAATATTTACTTCCACAAATGTTTTAAACTGGTACCTGCTACCTTCAGACACTTGTAGGCGTCCTAGAGCGAAACAACAGACATGAACTTGTTGGTGAGTCTCACCTTTAGATGTGTAGGCCAAACTTCTCGGACGCTACAGACAGAAGTCTCCTGGTCTGACAAACAACACTGTAGTTCTTCCACCGCAGATGAGGAAGGTCGACCTCAGAGGATGTGGTGGATTGAGACGCAGCCCATGCAAAAAATACATCTCTAGCTTAAACAGACAGATTTTGATGGGGATTGTTATTATGATGCTAATTTGATTTCCACAGGGGTGCTCTAGGGTTTCTTAAAGCACATCAACGTATACATAAAGAAGAGATGCCGGTAAGACTTACTTTTATGGGGTCCTTATTACAGTGTAATTACATGTGTAACTACACTGTAAACAAGTATTGTAGTTAACTGTAATGACACATAGTTACAATGTAATAACATGTACCTGGTAGTAATTGTGGTCTGTGATTCCGATTTATTAACAACTGTGACAAAGGTTGGGATCCCTTGCTGATGCTCTGGGTGTCTGAGATATTATAGCCTATGCTCAATGGGCTCTAATTAATATTTGCCAGCAATATACTCCCCTGCATCACACTGCTAGCTAGCCTCTGAAGCTAAGCAGGGTTGGTCCTGGTTGGTCCCTGGATGGGAGACCAGATGCTGCTGGAAGTGGTGTTGAAGGGCCAGCAGGAAGCACTCTTTCCTCTGGTCAAAACAAATAACACCCAAATGCCCCAGGACATTGCCCTGTGTGCCGTCTTTCAGATGGGACGTGAAGCGGGTGCCCTGACTGTCTGCGGTCACTAAAGATCCCATGCCACTTATCGTAAGAGTAGGGGTGTTAACCCCAATTCTCAATCTGGCCCTCATACCATCATGGCCACCTAATCATCCCTAGCTTCCAATCGGCTCATTCATCCCCCATCCTCTCCGCTGTAACTATTTCCCAGGTTGTTGCTGGAAATGAGAATGTGTTCTCAGTCAACTCACCTGGTAAAATAAAAAAATATTTTACTTAAACATGAATGTGCACTGTTCAAATTATATCTCCAGTCAATGTTGTTGCTAGCACTTGCCTCCAAAATAAAGCATCCCATCTGGGTTAACTTGGTTGAGTTTACGAAAACCGATCCAACACAAATGTCTATGTATGCGGATGACTCAACACTATACATGTCAGCTACTACAGCGACTGAAATGACTGCAACACTTAACAAAGAGTTGCAGTTAGCTTTAGAGTGGGTGGAAAGGAATAAGTTAGTCCTAAATATTTCTAAAACTAGAAGCATTGTATTTGGGACAAATCATTCACTAAACCCTAAACCTCAACTAAATCTTGTAATAAATAATGTGGAAATTGAGCAAGTTGAGGTGACTAAACTGCTTGGAGTAACCCTGGATTTTAAACTTTCATGGTCAAAAAATATTGATACAACAGAAGCTAAGATGGGGAGAAATATGTCCATAATAAAGCGCTGCTCTACCTTCTTAACAGCACTATCAACAAGGCAGGTCCTACAGGCCCTAGTTTTGTCACACCTGGACTACTGTACAGTCGTGTGGTCAGGTGCCACAAAAAAGGACTTAAGAAAATTGCAATTGGCTCAGAACAGGGCACCACGGCTGATTTAATAATATGCATGTCGATCTCTCATGGCTCAAAGTGGAGGTGTTGACATGTTGGGTGCACCGAGCTGTCTGTTTGAGCTACTGGCGCAGCCAGATGCTGCTGGAAGTGGTGTTGAAGGGCCAGCAGGAGGCACTCTTTCCTATGGTAAAAAAAACACCCCAATGCCCCAGGGCATTGATTGGGGACATTGCCCTGTGTGCCGTCTTTCAGATGGGACGTTAAACGGGTGCCCTGACTGTCTGCGGTCACTAAAGATCCCATGCCATTTATCGTAAGAGTAGGGGTGTTAACCCCAGTGTCCTGGCTGAATTACCAATCTGGCCCTCATAACATCATGGCCACCTAATCATCCCTAGCTTCCAATCGGCTCATTCATCCCCCATCCTCTCCGCTGTAACTATTTCCCAGGTTGTTGCTGGAAATTAGAATGTGTTCTCAGTCAACTTACCTGGTAAAATAAAAAATGGAATTACTTAAACATTAATGTGCACTGTTCAAAATATATCTCCAGTCAATGTTGTTGCTAGCACTTGCCTCCAAAATAAAGCGTCCCATCTGGGTTAACTTGGTTGAGTTTATGAAAACCGATCTAATACAAGTGTCTATGTATGAGGATGACTCAACACTATACATGTCAGCTACTACAGCGACTGAAATGACTGCAACACTTAACAAAGAGTTGCAGTTAGTTTCAGAGTGGGTGGAAAGGAATAAGTTAGTCCTAAATATTTCTAAAACTAGAAGCATTGTATTTGGGACAAATCATTCACTAAACCCTAAACCTCAACTAAATCTTGTAATAAATAATGTGGAAATTGAGCAAGTTGAGGTGACTAAACTGCTTGGAGTAACCCTGGATTGTAAACTGTCATGGTCAAAGCATATTGATACAACAGTAGCTAAGATGGGGAGACGTATGTCCATAATAAAGCGCTGCTCTACCTTCTTAACAGCACTATCAACAAGGCAGGTCCTACAGGCCCTAGTTTTGTCACACCTGGACTACTGTACAGTCGTGTGGTCAGGTGCCATAAAAAAGGACTTAAGAAAATTGCAATTGGCTTAGAACAGGGCAGCACGGCTGGCCTTTGGATGTACACAGAGAGCTAATATTAATGATATGCATGTCGATCTCTCCTGGCTCAAAGTGAAGGAGAGATTGACTTCATCACTACTTGTGTTTATGAGAGGTGTTGACATGTTGGGTGCACCGAGCTGTCTGTTTGAGCTACTGGCGCACAGCTCGGTCACCCATGCATACCCCATAAGACATGCCACCAGAGGTCTCTTCACAGTCCCCAAGTCCAGAACAGAGTATGGGAGGTGCACAGTACTACATAGAGCCATGACTACATGGAACTCTATTCCACATCAAGTAACTGATGCAAGTAGTAAAATTAGATTAAAAAAAACAGATTAAAAAAACACCTTATCGAACAGCGGGGACTGTGAAGCAACACAAATATAGGCGCAGACACATGCACACACACACGATAACATACGCACTATACACACACGTACACATGGATTTTTGTACTGTAGATATGTGGTAGTGGTGGAGTAGGGGCCTGAGGGCACACAGTGTGTTGTGAAATCTGTGAATGTATTGTCATGTTTTTAAAATTGTATGAACTGCCTTAATTTTGGTGGACCCCAGGAAGAGTATCCATAATAAATCCAAATCCCAGATGAAGAATAAGACACTATTTCAAAGCATAGTACATGTAATGTTAGCCAAGTACAATGTAATTACTAGTTGTTACACAGGATTTAGCTAGTTAAAATGAAGTGTATCTTTAGGAGTACTTGTAATTAATGTGTACAGTACATTACCCATCCTGACAACCTGGCCCTCAATTTAAAGCTTGTGGAAGTGACATCCAAGTGGGAGAATAAATACACTAGCATACCACAGAGTATCTGTATAAGAAAATCATTCAGAGCACACTGTGCTGCCAATCACAGTGTAAGGTGCGACATTTTGCGGGTGTGGAGAGCTCGTTAGAGGATAGAGAAAGCTTGCCTTGAAGAGCTGGGCATCGTGTTATGACCTGCATTATCTGAATTAGGCCCACAGAATTATACCTACGGAGGTGCGGCTTCTATGGAGGAACTTTGAATGTCTGAACTTCAGAGTTGGTTTAACGTTGGACCAGAGCAGATGTTAGCTAGCTAGCTAACAACCTTGTTTGTGCCGTGCAGCACTATAATTAAAAACAGGTCCTACCTTTTTGTCGTTAATAAATCCAATGTGAAACGTGGTGACTATAGTATCCTTACCTAGCATTGAAAAAGTTAATCCATTCTTCTCAAATTAAACATATCTCCCTAATTTCTGAATCATGCTTGTAACGTTGTCAGTAGGATACAGTAACCTATGCTTCAGAGGGGAGGAGCAGGTAGTTTCCACACGCACACCCACTGGCAAAGATGTCCATTCCAGCTGGCAGGCAGAAACTGGAATACGTTTCTAGAGTGAGCTTTGTTGCGATTTTTGTGGGACTGGAGAAAAATACCCGGAAAGGAAAATAAGGTTATTACCTGGATTACATGCTTTTAAAATAACTGCTGTTCCTGAAAAGTATAGAACACTTTTTCCGGTTCTTTCCCTGAACCGGTTCCAATCCTAGAGAAATTATTTGGATGAAGGTCATGCTTAGGCTAATAAACTATAAAGGGAAATAAATTGCTACAGTTTACACATTTTTTTAGTAATTTAATGAAATGTTGTAATCTGATCTCGGAATGCACGGACCGTTAGTAGTGGGGGAACAGGAAGTTCCGGGCAGGCGGGCACCATTCTTCACAATAAAGAAAGCGTCTGAACTGTGCAGTCAAGAAGATAACCTTTGTGTCCGTTTCTATTTATTACTAGAGGTATGTAATAGCACGTTTAAACTTTCTAATGTCGAAAGAACATGTCATACCATGCTAGGTAACAAATACGTCAAGGTATTATCACGTTTGTTAAAGGTTTGATGTGTTATTTTTGTGTCAAACCGAGGGAGTGAAAGAACGTGATAAAAACTATTTTACAAGTCACATAGCTAGAGATGTTGGGTTTGTCTGAGTGAATGTACATAATTTTCTCATGTTAGTTAAATAAATAATCAATTTATTTGAGATTTTGAGTTCGTTTAGCATATTATTGGTTTTGTGTAAAATTCCCAAGCTGGTAAAATGGCGGCTACTCTCGGTCAGCGTCAACAGACTTCAGTGAGGACAGTGCGGGTGCATCAGAGACAATTTCACGGTCGGACTACTGTTTTGAAGATGAATGTAATGATTATCAGTTTTCTACATGTGTACTAATATTCAGACACATTCACTAGTTTCAGTCTTTATCAATAAATGTTGCTATGGTGTGAACAGGAAATACAATTGTTTTTTGATTTAAGTAATACAGTGAAGACAAGGTTTAAGGAAATTAGCACACAATGCTGTCTAAAACAAACTGTAACCTTGTACTAAATGGTTTTTGAGTCATTTATGCATTTATCTACTATAGGTTAGGTATTAGTTCAAAAGTATTGTGGAGCTCCTGCTCCTTAATATAAACAGTACCGGCACCCAAAATGAGTATTGGCACCTATTCCAGTCCAAGTAAAGCACTGAATTAGATAATTGAACAAGAAAACATTTTATTTTTAGAGAATAAAGTGCCAGAACTGTCAACACTAACTTTTGTGTCTGTGCTCTCTATATTACTACTGGCCGATTCAGTCTGAGGCCGGTAACATCAACAGTGAGGACAAACCCAGCCTGCCTCTCTCCTTCCACACTGAGTCCAAACCTACAGTCACTGGGTCCTGATTGTGACAGTGGAGCCCAGTTTACTGCAGGATCCAGAGATGGCATCAGTGAAGCTGGAAGACTGCAGTCAAACACTGGAGTTGAATGTCAACATTAAAGATGAAGAAGAGGAGGAGAAGATTGGGAAATCTGTTTCTCATGGTAAGAGCAGGTTCTATCTAACTAAGTTTGTTGGACATGATTTGGAAAGGCAAACACCTGTCTATATACAGTGCATTCGGAAAGTATTCAGACCCCTGGACCTTTTGGACATTTTGTTATGTTACAGCCTTGATTACATTTTTCCCCCTCATTAATCTACACACAATACCCCATAATGACAAAGCAAAAACTGTTTTTTTTATCAATTGTTGCAAAAAACAACAACAACTGAACAATCACATTTACATAAGTATTCAGACCCTTTACTCAGTACTTTGTTTAAGCACCTTTGGCAGTGATTACAGCCAAAGTCTTAATGGGTATGACGCTACAAGCTTGGCACACCTGTATTTGGGGAGTTTCTCCCATTCCTCTCTGCAGATCCTCTCAAGTTCTGTCAGGTTGGATGGGGCGCGTCACTGCACAGCTATTTTCAGGTCTCCAGAGATGTTCGATTGGGTTTAAGTTCCGGCTCTGGCTGGGCCACTCAAGGACATTCAGAGACTTGTCCCGAAGCCACTCCTGCGTTGTCTTGGGTGTGTGCTTAGGGTCGTTGTCCTGTTGGAAGGTGAACCTTCGCCCCGGTCTTGAGGTCCTGAGTGCACTGGAGCAGGTTTTCATCAAGGATCTCTCTGTACTTTGCTCCAATCATCTTTCCCTCAATCCTGACTAGGCTCCCAGTCCCTGCCGCTGAACAACATCCCCGCAGCATGATGCTTCTACCACCATGCTTCACCGTAAGGATGGTGCCAGGTTTCCTCCAGACGTGATGCTTGGCATTCAGGCCAAGAAGTTCAATCTTGGTTTCATCAGACCAGAGAATCTTGTTTCTCATCTGGCTTTCATGTGCCTTTTGCTGAGGGGCTTCCGTCTGGCCACTCTTCCGTAAAGGCCTGATTGGTGGAGTGCTGCAGAGATGGTTGTCCTTCTGGAAGGTTGGCCCATCTCCATAGAGGAACTCTGGAGCTCTGTCAGAGTGACCATCATGTTCTTGGTCACCTCCTGACCAAGGCCCTTCTCCCCCGATTGCTCAGTTTGGCCGGGCGGCCAGCTCTTAGGAAGAGTCTTGTTGTTTCCAAACTTCTTCCATTTAAGAATGATTGAGGCCACTGTGTTCTTGGGGACCTTCAATGCTTGATACTGTTCCCCAGATCTGTGCCTCGACACAAACCTTTCTTGGAGCGCTACGGACAATTCCTTTGACCTCATGGCATCGTTTTAGCTCTGACATGCACTGTCAACTCTGGGACCTTATATAGACAGTTGTGTGACTTTCCAAATAATCTCCAATCAATTGAATTTACCACAGTTGGACTCCAATTAAGTTTTAGAATCATCTCAAGGATGATCAATGGAAACAGGATCCACCTGAGCTCAATTTCGAGTCTCATAGCAAAGGGTGTGAATACTTATGTAAACAAGGTATTTCTGCTGTTTTATTTTTAATACATTTGCAAAAATGTCTAAGAACCTGTTTTCACTTTGTAATTATGGGGTATTGTGTGTAGATTGATGAGGATTTTTTTTATTTAATCCATTTTTGAATAAGGCTGTAACGTAACCAAATGTGGAAAAAGTCAAGTTGTCTGAGTACTTTCCTAATGCACTGTACATATCCAAAAGTGGACCTAGACGTTTGTCCTTAATTATCTATTGGGAGCCCATCTGGACCTTCCGCTTTACCTCCCTTCATATCGAAAATAGCATCAGATATTTCAACACCATCCAATTAATTTTGTCAGATCTAATTTAGTGTCTTCTGAAATCGAGGGAAAATTAAGGCCTGATTAGTTCAGTTCTCAGGAGATTCAGAGTTGTAAAGTGTGTTGTAATAGGAAGCAAATGTTTGGTTTATTTCTACAGGATCCATTGATAATTGTCCTTGTAAATTATGAATTGCATTAAAGGCTGAATTTTACTTCTTAATGTGCCAGGCCAGCAATATACCAGGTTTTCCACCTTGATCATAGGACTGTTTCCGCCTAGTTAAGCTGTTTGCAGCCTTTGAGGTGGGAAGTTCTTCATACTGAGCTTTAAGACCAAATTATTCCTTGTTTACTTCTACTGAGTTATCCAAAAAAGCTTCCCTCTCTGATTTTGTTGTCCATCTCTCTCATTTTCAGATTTATTTGATTTGAAACTGGTAAAACCTATAAATTGCCCCCCAAATATATGCTTTGAAAGCCTCCCATCTGGTACTGGCTGAAGTTTGGTCAGTGTTTGTCAAATAAACTTCTATATGCACTCCAACGTAATGTAAGAAGTCTGGGTCCTGTAACCATCTGGGATGCAAACGCCATCTAGAGGATCCTTTTACTAGTTTTGTATCCCTATAGAATAATGACACAGGGGAATGCCATTCAAAACAATAGTATCATATCCACTTCCTGCTACATTGGGAAGCAATGAGCAAGAAACTAAAAAGTAGTCTACATGAGAATATGATTTAAATGTTGACGAGTAACATGAATACTCCCTTTTACTCGGGTTCTGAGTCCTCCAACATTCACATAGATTTAAATCCTTAATGAAATGCTGTAATTTCTTTCTACTGTGCGAGTGGGAAGTGTCTAAACCAGAGGAGCGATCTAGATGAGGATCAAGAGTGCAATTAAAGTCCCCTGCCTTTAGGACTTTACCAGGAATGGAGGCTATCAATAGAAATACATTCTCAAAGAATTTGGGATTAACATCATTAGGACCATAAAAATTAACCAGATTAATATGCTCATTCAAAAGAGTTCCCTGTATCAAAATGTATCTACCAGCTCTATCAGTTATAATAGTATCCACTTGAAACGGAACAGATTTGTGAATTAAAACCATAACAACATGAGAATGAGAGGAGAAACAGGATGCTACTACTTGCCCTTGTCATCTCCTGCATACTTTAAGTAGCTCATCCTTCAACAAGTGAGTTTCTTGTAGGAACACAATAGATGAATGAAGTTGTTTAAGCCTAGTAATAACCTGTTTAAGCTTGGATAGTTTACAAACTCCACAAAGTAAATTTAAGTTTTGCATTTGAAGTCATTTAACCAAAGATGTAAACATGGAATAAGCTATAGCATAAAGGCATATCTAAAATCTATTTAGTAACCACAAGGACCGCATTAATATTTTGTAGTGAGGAAAATATGTAAAGATCTGTTGGAACAAACAAACATAAATCTATCCTAACAGTAAAACACTGAACCGGGTGTCTCCCTAACCGAGACACCCAAAGCTTCCTCTCCCACCTCCCTCTAATCGTAGAGTGTAGCCTGGTCGACCACTGATCCATTAAAGGGAGCAGTCTAACCTAAGCGACGCTAAACAAAACAAAGTGTCTCCTGAGTGTCAATCGTTTTTGTCCAAGGATATTATCAAAAGGCCTCCATCATTCTTAAATGGAACCACCAATACTTTTTCTAGAGCTGGCTGCCCGGACAAACTAAGCAATCGGGGGAGAAGGGCCTTGGTCAGGGAGGTCACCAAGAAGCCAGCGGTCACTCTGACAGAGCTCCAGAGCTCTGTCACGATAGGAGAACCTTCCAGAAGGACAACCATCTCTGCAGCACTCCACCAATCAGGCCTTAATGGTAGAGTGGCCAGACGGAAGCCACTCCTTATGAAAAGGCACATGACAGCCCGCTTGGAGTTTGCCAAAAGGCATCTAAAGGACTCTCAGACCATGAGAAACAAGATTCTCTGGTCTGATGAAACCAAGATGTGACGCTTGGCATTCAAGCCAAAGAGTTCAGTCTGGAGGAATCCTGGCACCATCCCAACGGTGAAGCATAGTGGTGGCAGCATCATGCTGTAGGGATGTTTTTCAGTGGCAGGGACTGGGAGACTAGTCAGGATCGAGGGAAAGATGAACGGAGCAATGTACAGAGAGACCTGAAAATAGCTGTGTGGCGACACTCCTCATCTAACCTGACAAGCTTGAGAGGATCTGCAGAGAAACTCCCCAAATACAGGTATGCCAAGTTTGTAGCGTCATACCCAAGAAGACTCGAGGCTGTAATCACTGCCAAAGGTGCTTCTACAAAGTCCTGAGTAAAGTCTGAATACAGTTTTTTAAAATTATTATTATTTTTGCAAAAATGGTGTCATAAATCCTAGCGGTCAAACAGGGAAATGGTTCCAATCATTTTTCCTTTTTATTCATTTTAGATATACTCAATAAGGCTGTGTTTTGTGTAGGCTTACCCTGGCGTGACTTTTAGCAATATATTCAGCTCTATTTCCTCTCAGATTATAAAACTCTAATTATCATCGAAGTAGACATCATGCAAAACAACAAATCACTGCAATCTCCTGCACGTCATCTCTAGCTGACACCTTTGATAACAGGTATTGTGTCAATTTAAAACTTGCACAAGACAGTTCACAGAATTGACCATTTAAATAAATGTAGCCTAGTTATTCATTACAAAATTTTGCTAACATTATATAGTTAACCCAGAGATCCTTACCTTTGACTCGATTCGGCAATTTTGTCCAGATCATCATGGCATTTGTAGTTCTTTATGATAGCCACATTAGCAGCTAATTACGTTTCATTTTTGTAGTGGTAAATACAGGCGAATATATTGATCAGTCACCTTGTCCTAGAGAGATTGACACGTTCGCCAGTGGGTTTGTTCGTCGTCAAACCCACTGGCTCCAGGCCATCTATAAATCACTGCTAGGCAAATCCCCGCCTTATCTTAGCTCATTGGTCACCATAGCAGCACCCACCCGTAGTCTACGCTCCAGCAGGTATATCTCACTGGTCATTCCCAAAGCCAACACCTCCTTTGGCCGCCATTCCTTCCAGTTCTCTGCTGCCAATGACTGGAACGAATTGCAAAAATCTCTGAAGCTGGAGACACTTATCTCCCTTAATAACTTTAAGCATCAGTTGTCAGAGCACCTTACCGATCACTGCACCTGTACACAGCCCATCCGAAATTAGCCCACCCAACTACCTCATCCCTATATTATTTATTTTGCTCTTTTGCACCCCAGTATCTCTATTTGCACATAATCTCTTGCACATCTAGCATTCCAGTGTTAATACTATTGTAATTATTCTGCACTATAGCCTATTTATTGCCTTACCTCCATAACTTGCTACATTTGCACACACTGTATATATATTTTCTGTTGTATTTTCTGACTTTATGTTTTTTTTTACCCCATATGTAACTCTGTTGTTTTTATTGCACTACTTTGCTTTATCTTGGCCAGGTCGCAGTTGTAAATGAGAACCTGTTCTCAACTGGCTTACCTGGTTAAATAAAGGTGAAATAAAATAAAAATAAAACACGGTTATCAAAACGCCATGCCAGGGTAAGCCTACACGAAACACAGCCCTTATTTTAAGTGTTTCTAAAATCCCCTATGGGAAAAATGAATGGTGGAAAAATTATTGGAACCATTTCCCTGTTTGACTGCTAGATTTTATGGGTATTATCATTTATACTGTGGTACTCCATTGGTGAGCAGCTACCTGAAGCTAGTGGGGTGTGGATGAGCTGAGACACGTGGTAAGATGGCGGACAAGAAAAAAAGTGGAATGGGGGATTGCAGTGGGGGATGAACAAACCTTCTGGAAGATCTGATGAAGGAGAAGATGGTGGACAAGGACAAAGGAGAAAAGTGGAATATGTTTTGAGTGAATATGGAATGGAAGATCTCACTGAACTTTTAGAAGAGCTACAGGAGGAAAGTGAACGTGACGAGAGTGAGGATGAATTAACTGTGGTGGCAGGTGCAGTGATGACCGCTGAGAAGGAGCTGAGTGTATAGGGAAGCAGTGTGGTGAAGGAGGTTATGGTCAAGTGCAAAAAGAGGGATACGTCCTCCAGTAGCTCAGAGATTGAACCTGGCGAGAGTGAGGATGAATAACCTGCTGTGAGGAACTCCGAGTTCGGGCCTCGTTCCGAGGATGATAAGGATGATTCTGGCCCGGTGGTAGTGAGATTTGTAGAGGGAATGGATCCATATGTGGTGTCAGATTAGGTGGAGAAGAGGTTGGGGACTGTTGAGTTGGTGAAGGTAACTCTGAGGGGACTCGTGATGATTTATTGTTTCTCCTCTGCCCAGAGGGAGCGGGCGCTGCGGATTACGTGATTAGAGACAGGAATTGTGACTTGAATTGCTCTCCGGAACAGGGTGGCATTGATAGGAGTGGTAACAGGGTTAGGTTTAAGTGTTGAGGATGTGCAGTTGAAATTGAAGATTCCAGGTGTCTGTGACGCCCTCCGTTTGGTGAGATGTAGATCTGGTGTAGAGCGTGGGGAAACAGAGAATACATTACAGTGGGGGGGGAAAAAGTATTTAGTCAGCCACCAATTGTGCAAGTTCTCCCACTTAAAAAGATGAGAGAGGCCTGTAATTTTCATCATAGGTACACGTCAACTATGACAGACAAATTGAGAAGAAAAAAATCCAGAAAATCACATTGTAGGATTTTTAATGAATTTATTTGCAAATTATGGTGGAAAATAAGTATTTGGTCACCTACAAACAAGCAAGATGTCTGGCTCTCACAGACCTGTAACTTCTTCTTTAAGAGGCTCCTCTGTCCTCCACTCGTTACCTGTATTCATGGCACCTGTTTGAACTTGTTATCAGTATAAAATACACCTGTCCACAACCTCAAACAGTCACACTCCAAACTTCACTATGGCCAAGACCAAAGAGCTGTCAAAGGACACCAGAAACAAAATTGTAGACCTGCACCAGGCTGGGAAGACTGAATCTGCAATAGGTAAGCAGCTTGGTTTGAAGAAATCAACTGTGGGAGCAATTATTAGGAAATGGAAGACATACAAGACCACTGATAATCTCCCCTCGATCTGGGGCTCCACGCAAGATCTCACCCCCGTGGGGTCAAAATGATCACAAGAACGGTGAGCAAAAATCCCAGAACCACACGGGGGGACCTAGTGAATGACCTGCAGAGAGCTGGGACCAAAGTAACAAAGCCTACCATCAGTAACACACTACGCCGCCAGGAACTCAAATCCTGCAGTGCCAGATGTGTCCCCCTGCTTAAGCCAGTATATGTCCAGGCCCGTCTGAAGTTTGCTAGAGTGCATTTGGATGATCCAGAAGAGGACTGGGAGAATGTCATATGGTCAGATTAAACCAAAATATAACTTTTTGGTAAAAACTCAACTCATTGTGTTTGGAGGACAAAGAATGCTGAGTTGCATCCAAAGAACACCATACCTACTGTGAAGCATGGGGGTGGAAACATCATGCTTTGGGGCTGTTTTTCTGCAAAGGGACCAGGATGACTGATCCGTGTAAAGGAAAGAATGAATGGGGCCATGTATCGTGAGATTTTGAGTGAAAACCTCCTTCCATCAGCAAGGGCATTGAAGATGAAACGTGGCTGGGTCTTTCAGCATGACAATGATCCCAAACACACCGCCCGGGCAACGAAGGAGTGGCTTCGTAAGAAGCATTTCAAGGTCCTGGAGTGGCTTAGCCAGTCTCCAGATCTCAACCCCATAGAAAATCTTTGGAGGGAGTTAAAAGTCTGTGTTGCCCAGCGATAGCCCCAAAACATGTGGACAACTACAAATATCTAGGTGTCTGGTTAGACTGTAAACTCTCCTTCCAGACTCACATTAATAATCTCCAATCCAAAGTTAAATCTAGAATCGGTTTCCTATTTCGCAACAAAGCCTCCTTCACTCATGCTGCCAAACATGCCCTCGTAAAACTGACTATCCTACCGATCCTTGACTTCGGCGATGTCATTTACAAAATAGCATCCAACACTCTACTCAGCAAATTGGATGTAGCCTATCACAGTGCCATCCGTTTTGTCTCCAAAGCCCCATATAATACCCACCACTGTAACCTGTACGCTCTTGTTGGCTGGTCCTCACTACATATTCGTCGCCAAACCCACTGGCTCCAGGCCATCTATAAATCACTGCTAGGCAAATCCCCGCCTTATCTTAGCTCATTGGTCACCATAGCAACACCCACCCGTAGTCTGCGCTCCAGCGGGTATATCTCACTGGTCATTCCCAAAGCCAACACATTCCCAAAGCCAACACCTCCTTCCAGTTCTCTGCTGCCAATGACTGGAACAAATTGCAAAAATCTCTGAAGCTGGAGACACTTATCTCCCTCACTAACTTTAAGCATCAGTTGTCAGAGCACCTTACCGATCACTGCACCTGTACACAGCCCATCTGAAATTAGCCCGCCCAACTACCTCATCCCTATATTCAATCAATCAATCAATTTTATTTTATATAGCCCTTCGTACATCAGCTAATATCTCGAAGTGCTGTACAGAAACCCAGCCTAAAACCCCAAACAGCTAGTAATGCAGGTGTAGAAGCACGGTGGCTAGGAAAAACTCCCTAGAAAGGCCAAAACCTAGGAAGAAACCTAGAGAGGAACCAGGCTATGAGGGGTGGCCAGTCCTCTTCTGGCTGTGCCGGGTGGAGATTATAACAGAACCATGCCAAGATGTTCAAAAATGTTCATAAGTGACAAGCATGGTCAAATAATAATCAGGAATAAATCTCAGTTGGCTTTTCATAGCCGATCATTAAGAGTTGAAAACAGCAGGTCTGGGACAGGTAGGGGTTTCTGTAACCGCAGGCAGAACAGTTGAAACTGGAATAGCAGCAAGGCCAGGCGGACTGGGGACAGCAAGGTGTCAGCATGCCCGGTAGTCCTGACGTATGGTCCTAGGGCTCAGGTTCTCAGAGAGAAAGAGAGAACGAGAGAATTAGAGAGAGCATACTTAAATTCACACAGGACACTGGATAAGACAGGAGAAATACTCCAGGTATAACCAACTAACCCCAGCCCCCGACACATAAACTACTGCAGCATAAATACTGGAGGCTGAGACAGGAGCGGTCCGGAGACACTGTGGCCCCATCCGAAGAAACCCCGGACAGGGCCAAACAGGAAGGATATAACCCCACCCACTCTGCCAAAGCACAGCCCCGCACCACTAGAGGGATATCCTCAACCACCAACTTACAATCCTGAGACAAGGCCGAGTATAGCCCACAGAGGTCTCCACCACAGCACAAACCAAGGGGGGCGCCAACCCAGACAGGAAGATCACGTCAGTAACTCAACCCACTCAAGTGACGCACCCCTCCTAGGGACGGCATGAAAGAGCACCAGCAAGCCAGTGACTCAGCCCCCTGTAACAGGGTTAGAGGCAGAGAACCCCAGTGGAGAGAGGGGAACCGGCCTGGCAGAGACAGCAAGGGCTGTTCGTTGCTCCAGAGCCTTTCCGTTCACCTTCACACTCCTGGGCCAGACTACACTCAATCATATGACCTACTGAAGAGATAAGTCTTCAGTAAAGACTTAAAGGTTGAGACCGAGTCTGCGTCTCTCACATGGGTAGGCAGACTGTTCCATAAAAATGGAGATCTATAGGAGAAAGCCCTGCCTCCCGCTGTTTGCTTAGAAATTCTAGGGACAATTAGGAGGCCTGCGTCTTGTGACCGTAGCGTACGTATTGGTATGTACGGCAGGACCAACTCGGAAAGATAGGTAGGAGCAAGCCCATGTAACGCTTTATAGGTTAACAGTAAAACCTTGAAATCAGCCCTTGCCTTAACAGGAAGCCATATTGTTATTTATTTTGCTCATTTGTTCCCCAGTATCTCTATTTGCACATCATCTCTTGCACATCTATAATAATGATAATAATATGCCATTTAGCAGACGCTTTTATCCAAAGCGACTTACAGTCATGCGTGCATACATTTTTGTATATGGGTGGTCCCGGGGATCGAACCCACTACCTTGGCGTTACAAGCGCCGTGCTCTACCAGCTGAGCTACAGAGGACCACTATCATTCCAGTGTTAATACTAATTGTAATTATTTTGCACTATAGCCTATTTTATTGCCTTACCTCCATAACTTGCTAAATTTGCACACACTGTATATATATGTATTTCTGTTGTATTTTTTTGACTTTGTTTTGTTTTACCCCATATGTAACTCTGTGTTGTTGTTTTTATCGCACTGCTTTGCTTTATCTTGGCCAGGTCGCAGTTGTAAATGAGAACTTGTTCTCAACTGGTTTACCTGGTTAAATAAAGGTGAAATAAATAAAATAAAATAAAACATCACTGCTCTAGAGGAGATCTGCATGGAGGAATGGGCCAAAATACCAGCAACAGTGTGTGAAAACCTTGTGAAGACTTACAGAAAACGTTTGACCTGTGTCATTGCCAACAAAGGGTATATAACAAAGTATTGAGAAACTTTTGTTATTGACCAAATACTTATTTTCCACCATAATTTGCAAATAAATTCATTAAAAATCCTACAATGTGATTTTCTGGATTTTTTTCCTCATTTTGTCAGTCATAGTTGACGTGTACCTATGATGAAAATGACAGGCCTCTCTCATATTTTTAAGTGGGAGAACTTGCACAATTGGTGGTTGACTAAATACTTTTTTCCCCCATTGTATCTGTCATGCTGGATTTTGATGCATAGTCTCTGCCAGATAAGATCAAGGTTGGAAGTGTCAGTTATCCTGTGAGCGATTTTGTTCCATAAATACTAGTGTTTTAGGGGTGAAGTTTATGGGCCTGTTGCAGCAGTGTGTAGGCGTGAGATGCCTAGATGTGACAAGTCTGCAGGAGGACATGAGATGAAGAAATGTGTGGTATCGGTGGAGAAAGTTCTGTGTGTTAGTTATGGGGGTGCTAACGGGCTGGAGATCTGAGGAGTCAGGTGAGAGAAAGGCAGATTGAGGTTGCCAGGGTTACAGTAGTACAGAAAGTGTTGTATGCCAAAGCAGTGAAGAGACTGGTAGAGGAAGATGGGTACAGGGTGATGGATCCTGAGAGGATTCTTGTGAGTAGGCAGAGACCAAGAGAGAGTGATGGGAAGAATATGTGCTTCAGTAAGGTGGGATTTTTAGCATTTATAGCAATGGTTGTCAATTGTACTGCAGAAATGGATCTTACAAATGACAGGCTACTTTGACACTGAGAATCTGAGATCAATAAAACGACCTTGTCTTGAATCCATCAATAGCCGAGGCCCCTAAGTGTGCAGAGAAACACATTGTACAAAATGAGGAGGAAGATATAGTTCTAAAAAAGCTTTCCAGTTTCACTGACTCACCCAATGATGTGCAGCTCACTCACCGGCCAAAAGCTTATCTCTCTCTTGCTTTACTTTTTTAAACAATGCTGTTCGCTCAATAGGCCTATTTGGAAGTTGTTAACTTGGTAACATACAGACATTAGTATTTTATTTTCATCCATTTGCTTTACAACCTGTGTTTTCCAGTGATTGTATTATACATATTTGTGAAAGGCCTGTTTTGGCTGCATGCTGTTAACTGACAGATTTGCCACACGTTAGGCTACTTGTGATTTGGCTACACACAATCCACAGCTAGGCTATTTTTAAAAATTGGCTATGGATCCTCTGTGGCGAAATTCTAGTCTTACTCCTGGTGTAGTATTGGGAATTATTTAATATCTTTCAGAACAGACTGCAGAGTGCTGCAGCACCTCCAGCACACTTCCCGCAGCTATTATTCTATTAGGAGATAAATGATGAAGTGCAATGCTGGAGAGAAGAGAGTTGCCGGCTTATGTCTATAACAGCACAGAGAGGGAGAGAGATCATAGAAAGTGAATGTCATTGTATTTCTGTGAGAGATACAGGCGTGCTTCTCTCTCTCACCACAGCAATGGCCACGCCTTGGTCTAGGCTACAATGTTGCGCAAACCATAGACCCAAGACGGCCCAACATTAACCAATTCTTAGAATATCATGCACGTTTTCACATTACGTTTTTTTTTAGGGGGCATGACAATTACAGAGGAATCTAAATGTAATTACTCTGATTGATCGGTACAAAACACCTCAAGATAAAAACATAATATTCAAAATCAGTAAGTTAGACTAAATATTAGCATTTCATATATTCGTAGTTAATATAATTCAATCTGGATAATAACATAAATAAGATCATAAGGCTAGAGAAATATATCGACAAATATTACTACAACAAGCAACACCCAAACATGACTGAAGACAAGCGTGGAGAGCCGATCCCCAAAAGAAAACGCGACTCATCGACAGATACAGATGATATATGCTTTTCACCACTAGGTATGGTAAGTGTGGAAAGCGACCTGTTGAAAGTCGATAAATGACAAATTGGGCATATTAGAACTGGTCAGTAAAGACGTAAAAGAGTTGAAAGCGAGTCTTCAAATGAGTGACGAAAAAAGCTTTGGTAATGGAGAAAGAAACCAAAGAAATAAAAGTGACAGTCTCTAAAATGGAAACGGACGTTAGGGAATTAAAAAAGGAGAACAATCTTCTGAGAGAAGCCTTACTAGACATCCAAACTAGATCGATGAGGGAAAATCTAGTACTTACGGGTATTCGGGAGAAATAACAGAGAATATTATGAAGGACTTCCTGCATACAGCGCTACAAATCCCACTCGAGGCTGTCGATAAAATCCAACTCGAACGTGTACATCGTTTCGGAAAAAGAGGACAGAAATATGAGCGCCCAATCGTTGGCAAATTTGCTTTTTTAAGGACAAAGCTATGGTGAAAAGCCTGGGAAAAAGACTTGCTGGCAACGAAAATAGGCATGAATGATCAGTTCCCGAAGGAGATTGTAGAAAGGCGCAAAGTTCTGTATCCAATCTTCAAGGAAAACAGATTAAAAGGGAAACGTGTTGCACTAGTGGTGGATAAATTATATATTGACAACCAAATGTTCAGAGACACAAAGACTACTCCATGGCTATTCTAAAAGTTGTAATGGAGGAGTCAAATATTGGAGCACCTGATACTAGCAATGATAGGGATTGTAATATTAAATAATATTTATAGTAAGTATAGTATTTTATAAATGGATAAAACGATATAACAAGCAGAATAATACATCTTTATATACAAATAATTAGAACATGGATTTTTTGGCGGGAGGTTGTTGTTTTGGCGGATGATTGTTGTGGTTGGTCCTGTGTTCTCTCTGGCGTCCTTTTCCCCCTTGCAGCAGATGGGGATGCGGGTGCGTTTGCACGCTCGGCCCATTTCTTCCGCAGTCAACCATGTGGTGTGCATTTTTGTGTTTGAAAAGGTACGGCGTTAAGTGAGTGAGAGGGGAAATGGTTGCATATCCCAGAGCCGACCGGGGGTCTATGAACAGGGGTGGTGAGAGAGAGAGCTTTCAATTTTGTGTAGATGAGGGATATACATTTTTAAATATAGTATACATCTAATCTAATTATTCATTGTCCTATCATGATGGGAAGATCCCTAACCCTATAACCTGGACACCCACCTGAGCGACCCATACACCAAAGAGAAGTTCCCATCTATTTTATGGACCTGCTGTGAATATGCAGCCTAAATAGAGAAATAAATGCGGTCAGAGACCTACTTGAGCAGCACCGCCCCCTCAAGATTCTGAGCCTGCCTGGCAGGGTTGGTCCTACAAAGCCAGAGCCCCCTGATGGGAGAGCATAATATACAAGGAATTTCTCAAAGCTGCTAATGAGAACCTTGACGACCTTTTACCTAGCCGGTGGGGATTCCGGTGGGGTACGCCCACCCAGGTAGTGGCAGTGCTGGCAACACTGGCTGCAGTAACCCATGGGGAGGGGGTCACACTCGGACAATCAGAGAGGGGGTTTATCATTGTGGCCCAGGTGGCACAAAATAATCAAAGGTCTGACCGCATGGAGATGCTTGGGAAAATGTTTACAACAGGGGATCAGAGTGTTTGTGTCTCAGGTGAAGAGGGTGGATCTGATCTCCATCACCTAGGACTTGACATAGATTAAGTAGATTAATCAAATCTCACATTGTTATCAATTTCTGCTCAATTTGCATGCTTTCTCAATCAGCTTTAACTGTATGTGCACTCGTAGATCAAGTTATTTCTCGAGTTGGGCTCTGGGATATAACAGCCGTTGAGTATCGGATTTTATGGTGGATTGTGGAGGAGGGGGGTTGAGTGTGTTGGAGTATGTGAGTATGTGCGTGTGTGCTGGTCTGGCATCTGTTGTGGGGGGGTGGGGATGTTGGGGGGTATGGGATGGACCGCAGGAATTATTTGCTAGGATAATAATTGCTTGTCAATGAATTAAATGTAATACAATGGCAATCCTGGTTATATGTTAGAATCCTATGCGTGAACTGCCGACATTATTACGCATATTAATTGATGGAAAATAGGATATGCATAATAAAAAATAAAAAAATAGTTATATAGATATATATATATATAGAGAGGTGAAAGCATTGGAAATGCTTTTGGCGGTTAACCTGCTTCTGTTTTGTGGGTGGCACTTTGTGCTGTTTTCGATGGATGGGTCCTGGCCTCTCGGGGCCTTAGGGATGGGATGTGGGGGGGATGTGGGGGGGATGCTGATCACTGGGATGACGGCTCAACTTGGGATGGGGAGGGGCTTTAGCGGGGGAATTAGTGGAGAACAATTGAAGGGTTACTCCGTAGCAATGCAAATATCACGGTACAGCTATATGGACACTCAATCATTACGCTATTTTTTATTGGTAAATTTACAAACATATATAATGATAAATAGACTTGAAACTTGTATCTCATTATGGTGTATGGTGAAATAAGTATAGCCAGTTATAATTGTAATGGCTTAGCTGATAATAACAAAGAAGAACAATATTTACATGGCTCAAAGAGAAGGAATATAATATATATTGTATACAGGAAACTCATTCAACAATTCGAGATGAAGTAGCGTGGAAAAAAGAATGGGGGGGAAATATACTTCTCCCATGGGCAAAGAAATTCAAAGGGGGTGATGATATTAATTAATAGTAATTTCGATCCGAATGTGCAAATTGTCCAAATAGATACGCAAGGTAGATGGATTATTTTAAATATGGTATTGGACCATAAACAGATATGGCTCATTAACCTTTACGGACAAATAATGATGATCCACAATTCTTTGACAATATATATAATAAATTATCAAGCCTGCAAGCAACTCAAGACAATATTATTATGGTGGGGGATTATAATACTGTTTTAAATAGCTCAATGGACCGAAAAGGAAATCACACCACAAACAATCACCCACATGCTCTTAAGGAAATTGTGAATGTCATGGATACATTAGAACTAGTAGATATATGGAGGCTTAAATATGCTGATCTAGTGAGATATACATGGCGGAGACTGAATCAAGCTAGTCGTCTTGACTTCTTTCTTATCTCATTCTCGTTGGCACCAAAAGTAAAAAAAAGTGTTGATAGGGGACAGAATGCGGTCGGACCATCATATAATAGGCATATACATTACTCTGACTGAATTTCCACGTGGGCGGAGGATATTGGAAATTTAATCAAAGCCTATTAGATGATAATTTATTTATAATTAGAACAAAGGAATTTATAACTGACTTTTTCCAACATAACATAGGTACAGCGAATCCCCTTATTGTATGGGACACCTTTAAATGTGCCTTTAGAGGCCATGCAATTCAGTACTCATCTCGAAAACAAAAGCAATTTAGGTCAAAAGAGTTTATACTAAGAAAGGAAATAGAAAGTCTAACAGAACAGATAGATGGCAATAAAAACTGTAACATAGAGGCTCAGAATAAATTAGAGGAAAAACAAAAAGAAATGGAAAAACTTATTCAAGAAAGATCAAGTGTAATATATTATAAAAAATAAAGCAAACTGGATGGAATATGGGGAAAAATGCATAAAATTCTTTTTAATCTTCAACATAGGAATGCTACCAAAAAGAACTTAATGAAACTGGTTACAATTGACGGAGTCACCCATAATTCACCTAATGATATTTTGAAGGAAGAAACAAAGTATTTTAAGCATATGTTTTCTTTTCAGTCGCCTCCATCTCCTCTAACTGAAGCTAATTGTAGAGATTTTTTTTCTATTGATAATGTCAAATTAACAGCCACACAGAAAGACTCATGTGAAGGTGAAATTACAGAGGAGGAACTTCGGATGCAATTAAAGACTTTAAGTCCGGGAAAACTCCAGGGTTGGATGGCATACCAATCGAGGTATACCAAACCTTTTTTGATATACTAAGAGGACCGTTATTAGCATGTTTTAACCACTCCTATGTAAAATGGTAGATTATCTGACACTCAAGAAGAAGGTCTGATCTCATTATTACTGAAACAGGATACAAGTGGAAAATATAAAGATCCAGTCCATTTACAAAATTGGAGGCCCCTTACACTTCAGTGTTGTGATGCAAAAATCCTAGCAAAATGTATAGCGCATAGAATTAAAAAGGTATTGTCGGATATTATTCATTCTAATCAGACAGGTTTTTTTACATGGAAGATATATTGGAGATAATATAAGGCAAGTATTGGAAACAATAGAACACTATGGAAAATATGGGAAACCAGGCCTGCTATTCATAGCAGACTTCGAAAAAAGGCATTTGATAAAGTTCGACTGGAATTTATATATAAATGCCTGGAGCATTTCAATTTTGGAGAATCTCTTATAAAATGGGTCAAAATCATGTATAGTAACCCTAGGTGTAAAATAGTAAATAATGGCTATTTCTCAGAAAGTTTCAAACTGTCAAGAGGGAGTGAAACAAGGTTGTCCACTATCGGCATATCTATTTATTGTGGCCATCGAGATGTTAGCTATTAAAATCAGATCCAACAATAATATCAGAGGATTAGAAATACAGGGCTTAAAAACAAAGGTGTCATTGTACGCAGATGATTCATGTTTTCTTTTAGATCCACAA
Organism: Coregonus clupeaformis; assembly: GCF_020615455.1. Taxonomy (NCBI): domain Eukaryota; kingdom Metazoa; phylum Chordata; class Actinopteri; order Salmoniformes; family Salmonidae; genus Coregonus; species Coregonus clupeaformis. The sequence goes on along the minus strand of NW_025534174.1, from coordinate 200,443 downwards.
CTAGAATCCCTCCACAGCCTCATAGAGGATCTAGATACATTTTCTAACCTCTCTGGATTAAAACCAAATTATGACAAATGTACTATATTACGTATTGGATCACTAAAAATACAATTTTTACATTACCATGTAGTTTACCAATAAAATGGTCTGATGGTGATGTGGATATACTCGGAATACATATCCCAAAGGAAATAAATGATCTCACTTCAATCAATTTTAATAGAAAGTTAGCAAAAAATAGATAAGATCTTACTACCATGGAAAGGAAAATACCTGTCAATTTGTGGAAAAATCACCCTGATTAACTCTTTAGTATTATCCCAGTTTACCTATTTGCTTATGGTCTTGCCTACGCCTAGCAAACAGTTTTTTAAATTATATGAGAAAAAAATATTCAATTTTATTTGAACGGCAAGCCAGACAAAATTAAAAGAGCATATTTATATAATGAATATGAATTCGGAGGACAGAAATTATTAAATATTAAAGCATTAGACCTATCACTAAAATCTTCAGTCATCCAAAAGTTATACTTAAATCCGAACTGGTTCTCTAGCAAATTAGTAAGATTGTCTCACCCACTGTTCAAGAAAGGCCTTTTTCCCTTTATTCAGATTACAACCTCTCACTTTCAGTTATTTGAAAAGGAAATAATCTCCCAAATGTCACTATTTCTAAAACAAGCCATAGAAAGTTGGTTGCAATTTCAATTTAATCCTCCAGAAACGACAGAACAAATAATGCAACAAATATTATGGTTAAATTCAAATATACTAATTGACAAAAAAACTTTATTTTTTGACAGAATGTTTAAAAAAGGTATAATCTTCTTAAATGATATCATCGGTAGGACTGGTGGAGTTATGTCGCACATGCAGCTAACAAAAACATATGGAAATGTCTGCTCTACCCAAAATTACAACCAAATAATTGCAGCCTTACCGCAAAAGTGGAAGAGGAAAGTTGAAGGGGGAGAAAGTAAGGAACTTGTCTGTCTGCCTTGCATTAAAGAACATAACATTGGTTAAGGAAAACTGTGATAAATAAAAAAGTATATCACTTTCACTTAAGGACCAAAGGATTGACAGCAGTCCCATATAGATTGCAAAATAGTTGGGAAGAGATCTTTGACGTACCGATCCCATGGCACAGTGTTTATGAACTGACACGCAAAACGACACCGGATTCAAAAATTAGAATCTTTCAATTTAAATTATTATATAAAATTCTTGCTACCAATAGAATGTTATTTATATGGGGGATACAATCTTCCCAGCTCTGCAGATTTTGCTGTGAAGAGATAGAATCATTAGATCATTTGTTTTGGTTCTGTCCATTTGTAGCTTGTTTTTTGGACACAGGTCCAGGAATGGCTAAAGGATTGCAATATTTACCTGGAACTAACCTTGCAGATAGCATTACTGGGTGATCTGAAAAGTCATAGTCAATCAATCAATAATATATTAATACTTTTAGCAAAAATGTTTATTTTTAATTCACAATCTGTAGAAGCAATGAGAATAGAAAGGTTCAGAACTTTTGTAAAACATCACAGTACGGTTGAAATATATATGGCAAATAGAAATCCTATATGGATGGTGTTAAGAGATAGATGGGAGGTATTGAATAGAGTTGAAGGATGGGACTAATAACAAATAACAACAAATAATAACAAAGATAGCTAATAATGTAAGCATACTGTGTCCATAATAAGTATATAGGTTGTATGTTGGGAGCTTTTGGGAAAGAGCACAGTTAGAAAGATATGGCATTTAGAAGCAAACCGGATGGACATCATGAAAATGATCGGAGAGGTTGAGAGTAGAAGAAGTTCAGGAGCAAAAAAATAAATAAATAAATATATTTTTATATATATATATAGATATAGAATTATTGTAAAATTAACTCTGTCCATAAGGTGTAGATAGTAAGTATAGACCGGAAGTAGAGGCCTGGGCGTTGTTGTTCACTAATTTACTCCAAGTAGGGAAAGGATGGTGGGGTTGAAAAGTAATAAAGGGGAATATATATATAAAAAATAAAAATAAACATGGGGGATTGGAAGTGATGCAGACAATTACATTGATAAAAGATACAATCTATCTGCAATATTAAGCTGATCCATCCCCCCGAAAAAAATAAAATAAAAAAATATATTAAAAAATTACTCTGATTACTTTTATTAGGATTTTTACATTGCAAACAGTGGAAATAATTTTTCTTGCCACAAGAGGTAGGCTACCTGATCCTGGCAAATGGGTTCCGGAACGAAAGACTACAAAACTGAGAGGTACCGGAGGATCCAGCTTAAATTAAGCACTGTCCTTCTCATATAATGGGGTATGGCCATCCCAAGGATCCCTGAACGCACGGACGGTTGCACCAAATATTTCTTATAACTAAACCAAGATAGACCAAAGCTGGTCGTTTCCGCCGAGTGGCGCAGTGGTCTAAGGCACTACATCGCAGTGCTAGCTGTGCCACTAGAGATGCTGGTTCGAATCCAGGCTCTGTCGTAGCCGGCCGCGACAGGGTAGGGGAGGGACTGGCCGGCAGGGATGTAACTCAGTTGGTAGAGCATGGCGTTTGCAGCGCTAGGGTTGTGGGTTCGATTCCACAGGGGTATGAAAAAATAATGTATGCACTCACTAACTATAAGTCGCTCTGGATAAGAGCGTCTGCTAAATACTAAAATGTAAAATGAACAGATGAGTCATAGTGTGCAGAGCCAAGCACGAGCTAGCGAGATCCTATTGGTGTGTTCTAGCATACATCTGCATATTTCTGTTAGGGGAACGCCTCCTCTGTGAAGCGCTCGTGTGCAATAACTCAATTCGCCTTTGTGTTCCTTCTAAATAACGTGATTTTAAAAAATATTTGTCCACAAAACTTAGTCCACTCTGTGCATAACATATTTTAGTTTTGGGAACAGAACTGTATTAAGATCAGATGTTTCATCGATTGGAACATTTGCATAATGTCGGCCAAAATCCATCTCCTTCCATCTTCTCCCACTGCCGGCCAGTGGGCTTCCTGTCACTACCATATTTGGTAGTGAGTGGAAACACCAACCGGATGCTTCACAATTATACATCCAGTGAAATATCTGTCTCATTGTTCTATCTGTGGCTGCACTGTGGTAGTGGGGGAACAGGAAGTTCCGGGCAGGCACGCACCATTCTTCAGTATAAAGAAAGCTCCAGAACTGTAATCTTTCAAAGTATTTAATATTACAGTACCAGATTCACATGACAAGCTTTACCGGTGTAGCCTATTGTCATCTGAATGACTTACATAGAAAACCTCTTAGTTTAAATAATGCTTTTCCGAGCTAATTCAATCCAACAGTTGGCCAACTATTATTGAGTGTCACTCGCCACTACATATAGGATCACCCTATATGGTATCGTGTTGCACCCTAGTCAGGATATTCCATCACGTACTCCTTCTAAGATTAGCACCAGTGGCCCCCCAGCTATCTTGGCCCACATACCTTCTGGCACCCACCAGTGACAGAAATAAATACATGGAATGTATGTCATCCTCCAAATCCTTATGCAGCTCTCAATATTCCAAACATTAACTAATACTTTATAAAATACGTAATATAGGTATGTAATAGCACATTTAAACTGTCTAATATCGAAAGAACATGTCATACAATGCTAGGTAACAAATCCATTAAGGTATTATCACGTTTTTTATTTTTTATTTTATTTATTTTTTACGTTTGGTGTGTTATTTTTATGTCAAACTGAGTAAACCTGGTAACTCTTTTACAAGTCACATAGCTAGATACTTTGGGTTTGTCTGAATGGATGTACATCATTTCCTCAAGGTGATTTCATAAACAATCCATTTATTTTAGATTTCCGAGTTTGTTTTGCATTTTTGGTTTTGTGTAAAATTAACGAGCTGGTAAAATGGTGCTGCCCACTCGGTCATCATCAACGGACTTCAGTGAGGACAGTGCGGTGCATCAGAGAGACAATTTCACGGTCGCACTACTGTTTTGAAGCTGAATATAATGATTGTAGGTTTTCTACATGTGTACTAATATTCAGACACATTCAGTTGTTTCTGTATTTATCGATAAATGTTACTATGGTGTGAACGGAAAATACAATTGGTTTTTGATTGAAATAATACAGTGAAGACCAGGTTATTCAGGAACATAGTACATAGTCCCGCCTAAAACAAACAGTGACCTTGTACTAAATGGCTTTTGTAATTTATGCATTTACAGTACCAGTCAAAAGTTTGGACACACCTACTCATTCAAGGGTTTTTCTTAATTTTTACTATTTTCTACATTGTAGAATAATAGTGAAGAATCTAAACTATGAAATAACAGACATGGAATCATGTAGTATCCAAGAAAGTGTTAAACAAATCAAATATATTTTAGATTCCTCAAAGTAGCCATCCTTTACCTTGATGACAGCTTTGTAGAATCTTTAATCTACAATGTAGAAAATAATACAAATAAAGATAAATAGGTGTTCTAAAACTTTTGACTGGTACTGTATGTGAATTTGGGGAAATCTGCTATAGGTTAAGTACCGGCACCTCAAATATCTAGTGCTTGAGCTCCTGTTCCTCTTATAGAATGTTAGCTCAACAGTATTGTGGAGCTCCTGCACCTAAATATAAACAGTACCGGCACCTATTTCAGTCCAAGTCAAGCACTGAATAGATAATTTAACAAGAATAAATATAATATATTTATAGAGAATAAAGAAAGTGCCTGAACTGTCAAGACTAACTTTTGTGTCTGTTTCTCTTTATTACTATTAATTACGACTAGAATTAAGTCTGAGGCCGGTAACATCAATAGTGAAGACAAACCCAGCCTGCCTCTCTCCTTCCACACTGAGTCCAAACCTACAGTCACTGGTTCCTGATTGTGACAGTGGAGCCCAGTTTGCTAAGCAGGATCCAGAGATGGCATCAGTGAAGCTGGAAGACTGCAGTCAAACACTGGAGCTGAATGTCAACATTAAAGATGAAGAAGAGGAGGAGAAGATTGGGAAATATTTTTCTCATGGTAAGAGCAGGTTCTATCTAACTAAGTTTGTGTTATTCATTCCAACTTCCCACTGTGCATGAACATTTGCAGTAGAACTGTTTCATGATGAACTGTTTCAATGAGAAGGTAGATATTATTTCATGCTACTGACACTTACAAATCAAATCAAATCAAATTTTATTGGTCACATGCGCCGAATACAACAGGTGCAGACATTACAGTGAAATGCTTACTTACAGCCCTTAACCAACAGTGCATTTATTTTAAACAAAAAAAGTAAAAATAAAACAACAACAAAAAAAGTGTTGAGAAAAAAAGAGCAGAAGTAAAATAAAGTGACAGTAGGGAGGCTATATATACAGGGGGTACTGTTGCAGAGTCAATGTGCGGGGGCACCGGCTAGTTGAGGTAGTTGAGGTAATATGTACATGTGGGTAGAGTTAAAGTGACTATGCATAAATACTTAACAGAGTAGCAGCAGCGTAAAAGGATGGGGTGGGGGGGCAGTGCAAATAGTCCGGGTAGCCATGATTAGCTGTTCAGGAGTCTTATGGCTTGGGGGTAGAAGCTGTTGAGAAGTCTTTTGGACCTAGACTTGGCACTCTGGTACCGCTTGCCGTGTGGTAGCAGAGAGAACAGTCTATGACTAGGGTGGCTGGAGTCTTTGACAATTTTGAGGGCCTTCCTCTGACACCGCCTGGTATAGAGGTCCTGGATGGCAGGCTTTGCCCCAGTGATGTACTGGGCGTACGCACTACCCTCTGTAGTGCCTTGCGAGTCGGAGGCCAAGCAGTTGCCATACCAGGCGGTGATGCAACCAGTCAGGATGCTCTCGATGGTGCAGCTGTATAATTTTTGAGGATCTGAGGACCCATGCCAAATCTTTTTTAGTCTCCTGAGGGGGAATAGGCTTTGTCGTGCCCTCTTGGCGACTGTCTTGGTGTGTTTGGACCATGATAGTTCGTTGGTGATGTGGACACCAAGGAACTTGAAGCTCTCAACCTGATCCACTACAGCCCCGTCGATGAGAATGGGGGCGTGCTCAGTCCTCTTTTTCCCTGTAGTCCACAATCATCTCCTTTGTCTTGGTCACGTTGAGGGAGAGGTTGTTGTCCTGGCACCACACGGCCAGATCTCTGACCTCCTCCCTATAGGCTGTCTCATCGTTGTCGGTGATCAGGCCTACCACTGTTGTGTCGCCGGCAAACTTAATGATGGTGTTGGAGTCGTGCCTGGCCATGCAGTCATGGGTGAACAGAGAGTACAGGAGGGGGACTGAGCACGCACTCCCTGAGGGGCCCCCGTGTTGAGGATCAGTGTGGCACCCTGGGGCGGCCCGACAGGAAGTCCAGGATCCAGTTGCAGAGGGAGGTGTTTAGTCCCAGGATCCTTAGCTTAGTGATGAGCTTAGAGGGCACTATGGTGTTGAATGCTGAGCTGTAGTCAATGAATAGCATTCTCACGTAGGGTGTTCCTCTTGTCCAGGTGGGAAAGGGCAGTGTGGAGTGCAATAGAGATTGCATCATCTGTGGATCTGTTGGGGCGGTATGCAAATTGGAGTGGGTCTAGGGTTTCTGGGATAATGCTGTTGATGTGAGCCATGACCAGCCTTTTAAAGCACTTCATGGCTACAGACGTCAGTGCTACGGGTCGGTAGTCATTTAGGCAGGTTATCTTAGAGTCCTTGGGCACGGGAACTATGGTGGTCTGCTTGAAACATGTTGGTATTACAGACTCAGTCAGGGACATGTTGAAAATGTCAGTGAAGACACTTGCCAGTTGGTCAGCACATGCTCGGAGTACACGTCCTGGTAATCCGTCTGGCCCTGCGGCCTTGTGAATGTTGACCTGCTTAAAAGTCTTACTCACATCGGCTACGGAGAGCGTGATCACATAGTCATCCGGAACATCTGGTGCTCTCATGCATGCTTCAGTGTTGCTTGCCTCGAAGCGAGCATAGAAGTGGTTTAGCTCGTCTGGTAGGCTTTTGTCACTGGGCAGCTCGCGGCTGTGCTTCCCTTTGTAGTCTGTAATAGTTTTCAAGCCCTGCCACATCCGACGAGTGTCAGAGCCAGTGTAGTATGATTCAATCTTAGACCTGTATTGACTCTTTGCCTGTTTGATGGTTCGTCGGAGGTCATAGCGGGATTTCTTATAGCGTCCGGGTTAGAGTCCCCGCCCCTTGAAAGCGGCAGCTCTACCCTTTAGCTCAGTGCGGATGTTTCCTGTAATCCATGGCTTCTGGTTGGGGTATGTACGTACGGTCACTGTGGGGACGACATCATCGATGCACTTATTGATGAAGCCAGTGACTGATGTGGTGTACTCCTCAATGCTGTCTGAAGAATCCCGGAACATGTTCCCGAGTGGCGCAGTGGTCTAAGGCACTGCATCGCAGTGCTAGCTGTGCCACTAGAGATCCTGGTTCGAATCCAGGCTCTGTCGTAGCCGGCCGCGACCGGGAGACCCATGGGGCGGCGTGCAATTGGCCCAGCGTCGTCCAGGGTAGGGGAGGGAATGGCCGGCAGGGATGTAGCTCAGTTGATAGAGCATGGCGTTTGCAACGCCAGGGTTGTGGGTTCGATTCCCACAGGGGGTATGAAAAAAAAAGTATGTAATGTAAGTCGCTCTGGATAAGAGCGTCTGCTAAATGACTAAAATGTAAATGTAAATGATGTTCCAGTCTGTGCTAGCAAAACAGTCCTGTAGCTTAGCATCTGCGACATCTGCGCATCTGCGACATGGTTTGACACCAGTATTGCCAGCATTTGTTTTATTCACTGGGCTATCTGGAGTGATCAGAGAGTAGACTAAAGAAGTGAAGTAGACAAACTGCCAATGTTTTAAAGTTATATTAAATGAGTCTGTGTAGTTACTAACCCTTGTGAGAGTGAATGGAGGATCACACTAACCCATGTGATAGTGAGTGGAGGATGATATGGCTTCTACATCTGCATTGCTTGCTCTTTGGGGTTTTAGGCTGGGTTTCTGTAAAGCACTTTGTGACAACTTCTGATGTAAAAAGGGCTTCATAAAATAAATTTGATTGACATGTATATCACACCAACTGACTGGTTCTTCTAATGTTGTTCACACAGGAGACCATGTTGAGACATTCTCTACATCCAGCGAGCAACAGCAGGAAGATCACAGAGCTAGGAGGTCTCACCGCTGCCCACATTGTGAGGAGAGTTTCTCAATTCTATCAAAGTTAAAAATACACCTACAAATACACACAGGAGAGAAGCCTTACTCCTGCTCTGACTGTGGGAAGAGTTTCTCTCGACTGGGCCACTTTAAAATACATGAACGTATACATACAGGAGAGAAGCCTTACTCCTGCTCTGACTGTGTAAAGTGCTTCAAAACATCATTTGAGCTAAAAGTTCACCTGAGAACACACACAGGAGAGAAGCATTACTCCTGCTCTGACTGTGGGAAGAATTTCTCTCGACAGGAAAGCTTAAAATTGCACCAAAGGATACACACAGGAGAGAAGCCTTACTCCTGCTCTGACTGTGGGGCAAGTTTTTCTCAACTGGGCAGCTTAAAAACACATGAACGTATACACACAGGAGAGAAGCCTTACTCCTGCTCTGGCTGTGGGAAGAGTTTCTCTCGACTGGGCCACTTAAAACAACATGAACATATACATACAGGAGAAAAGCCTTACTCCTGCTCTGACTGTGGTGCAAGTTTCTCTCAACCTGGCAACTTAAAACAACATGAACGTATACATACTGGAGAGAAGCCTTACTCCTGCTCTGACTGTGTAAAATGCTTCACTACATCAACTCAGCTAAAAGTTCATCAGAGTGTGCACACAGGAGAGAAGCCTTACTCCTGCTCTGACTGTGGGGCAAGTTTCTCTCAACTGGACAGCTTAAAACAACATGAACGTATACACACAGGAGAGAAGCCTTACTCCTGCTTTGACTGTGGGAAGAATTTCTCTCGACAGGAAAGCTTAAAATTGCACCAACTGATTCACACAGGCGAGAAGCCTTACTCTTGCTCTGACTGTGTCAAGTGCTTCAAAACATCATTTGAGCTGAAAGTTCATCTGAGAACACACACAGGAGAGAAGCCTTACTCCTGCTCTGACTGTGGAAAGAGTTTCTCTCAACTGGGCCACTTAAAAATACATGAACGTATACATACAGGAGAGAAGCCTTACTTCTGCTCTGACTGTGGCAAGAGTTTCTCTGTACAGGACAAGTTCAAATCACACCAACGGATACACACAGGAGAGAAGCCTTACTCCTGCTCTGAATGTGAGGCAAGTTTCTCTCAACTGGGCCTCTTAAAAACACATGAATGTAAACATACAGGAGAGAAGCCTTACTCCTGCTCTGACTGTGTAAAATGCTTCACAACATCAACTCAGCTAAAAGTTCATCAGAGTGTGCACACAGGAGAGAAGCCTTACTCTTGCTCTGACTGTGTAAAGTGCTTCAAAACATCATTTGAGCTAAAAGTTCATCAGAGAACACACACAGGAGAGAAGCCTTACTCCTGCTCTGACTGTGGGGCAAGTTTCTCTCAACTGGGCAGCTTAAAACAACATGAACGTATACATACAGGAGAGAAGCCTTACTCCTGCTCTGACTGTGGGAAGAATTTCTCTCGACTAGGCCATCTAAAAAGACACCAAGGTAAACAAAGGAAAGAAGCCTTACTTCTGCTCTGACTGTGTAAAGTGCTTCAAAACATCATTTGAGCTAAAAGGTCATCAGAGAACACACACAGGAGAGAAGACTTATCACTGCACTGACTGTGAGACGAGATTCTACAGATTGGGCAATTTTAAAAGAAACCAACGTATACATAAGAAGTGGTAGTGGATTGGATCAAATGAAGAAAGCATAGAACACAACATTGTAATCATATTGTTTCTCACTGTGAGAGAACTGTGCAGAGGAAAGGGAGCGTTATAGAATGTTAGCATCTCTTTACTTTACTGATCAGTGTTCACCTTATCAATTTTGGTGTGTTTTGTTTGCTTCTACTGTATAGATATTGAGATAACCTTGGATTTGCCCTTAGGGTTGAATATCCTCTGTGAGGTGTCTCACAATGGAGTCTGATGGTTGACTGGGTGGTACTGCTTCCCTCTGCAGTTTTCTGTGGGAATGAGCTAGTAGACACAACATACACTGAGTGTACAAAACATTAAGGACCCCTGCTCTTTCCATGACATAGACTGACCAGGTGAACCCAGGTGAAAGCTATGATCCTTAATGATATAGTTGTGGTGTATTTGTTATGGATCCCCATTAGCTTTCAGCAGAAAACAAGAAACTGCAGTTGCAGTGGGCTATGGAATGAAAACACTAGACACTGGAAAAATAGAAAAACATAGCCTGGTCTGATGAATCCTGTTTCCTGCTGTTTCATGCTGATGGGAGTATAGAATGTCACTGGAAATTATATTTTCTCCATATTTTTTAGTACAAAACATAGAAACGTGTAATTTTCACATATGTTGATGTTGGGGTGGTGCTGGAAATGATGAACATGGAGTTGAAACATTTAGAAATGTCCCTATAAGGCAAAAACAAAAGGAGGGGGGTTGGTCGGAAATTGGACCAACTAACTTGTTGGAAAAGTGGCATCCTATGACGATGCCACATTGAAAGTCACTGAGCTCTTCAGTGAGGTCATTCTACTGCCAGTGTTTGTCTATGGAGATTGCATGGCTGTGTGCTCCATTTTATACACCTGTCAGCAATGTGTGTGGCTGAAATAGCCAAATCCACTATTTTAAAGTGGTGTCCACATACTTTTGTATATGTAGTGTACTTTGCATGTTAGCTTAACATGATACTACTTAGCATGTAAATTAATGTTAAAAACAACAAATTGGAATTTGTTAAATATCATACATATCGCAAATTCGTAACATATTGAAGGAATTGTAATTCGTAACATACTATACATCCTAGAAATCGTATTACATTCATAGGCCAATGTAATGTAACATAACATACTGTATCATCATACTAAATTGAGTGGTATGTTTTTTTGTAACGTATAGTAAGTTTTTCTCTGACACCAAGTTGTCCCTCTGCAGTATTCTGTGGGAATGAGCTCGTAGACACCTATCAGATAGAGATGGTGTGATGATCAGTTTTCACCATTACTTTGGGTGGATTAGTTTTTACTACATAACTTTTGTTTAATGATACACATGCTATGAAACGACTACATGTGTTTATTAAATTGTCTTTTAAAACTAGATTCTTTCTTTTTGTCATTGATAAATATATTTGGATAACTGTAATGAACGTAATTGATCTGGTAATGAAAAATAAACATTCTACATTAATTTGTGCTGGTCAACCTTTGTTTTTTGGTTTATCTATACAGAAAATACAATGGTTTTGTTTAATCATGGCATTCAAAATAATGTACATGTCTATTATCTAGTCAAAACATGTCACTACACCTTTACACATCACCATTGGGACAAGCCAATTTGCTGGCCACCATTATTTGCTACAATGCATACAAATAAATGTTTTGCAGTATAAAGGACTTACATATGTTTCTTATTAAATAACAGTGAAATAAAATGGGGGGAAAAGTGGTGTCATTTTAAAGTGTTTTATACGGTACCAAAGTCCAGGGACAGCATTACCACAACAAATCAACAATGACCCACTTACTATTGGGGAATGGAACCAGAGAGGAAGCTTGGGTTACCTTTCTCACACCACTACAGTATTCATTTCAACAGACCCTTTCCATCCCCCATTGTTGGAGTTCAATATATGCACAGGACTATATTGAGGGTCAGACTGTTCAAATATCCAGTTGATTATGTAAATAGTCTTGTTACGGTGTAGTTACTATTACACGTAAAAGGACCCCATAAAAGGAAGCGTTACCGTAAATAGTTTGGTAGAGCTCTGGTATTGATGGGCCATTTGAGGGTGAGTCATTGACATTTATGATCAGTAAGAGCTGTGAACTCACCTGTGATGGCCCACGTCTATCACAACCTTTCCTACTGTGTTAGTAGAACCACAGCATTTTAGGCAGCCATAGTTCCAAATGTGTTCATGCATACAGTACAATGGGAGGGGGTGTGGCATGCAGAGGGAAGGACCAGGAAGTTGATCTCTGACTTCTATTTAGGACTGGGATCCTATTCAGAGTTACCAGATTGACAGTGAGGACAAACCCAGCCTGCCTCCCTCCACACTGATTGTGACCCAGTTTGCACTGCAGGATCCAGAGATGGCATCAGTGAAGCTGGAAGACTGCAGTCAAACACTGGAGCTGAATGTCAACATTAAAGATGAAGAAGAGGAGGAGAAGATTGGGAAATCTGTTTCTCATGGTAAGAGCAGGTTCTATCTATCTATAAATGATCTTGATAAATTAGACCTCCCTAAATTGACCCAGTCTATTGCTAGGTTGAATTCTTTAATTCTGACATACAATTCCAATATTCTTCAATGCTTTTGAATGAGGAAAATGTGGAATTGGAATTTGGGTTACTTTGTGAATTGACTGTAATTTAAATGGAATTGATCCTGACATTTGCTAACCCTTGTGATAGTGAGTGGGGGATGATATTGCTAATCATTTTCAAAGGGAAGTTGGTTTTGAAGTTTCTGTCCTGTATTTCAGAGATTAAGAAAGATAAGTAAAACATATATATATAAATTAACACCTTTTTTGGGCACTAAAGTACTTCAATATTTACTTCCACAAATGTTTTAAATTGGTACCTGCTACCTTCAGACACTTGTAGGCGTCCTAGAGCGAAACAACAGACATGAACTTGTTGGTGAGTCTCACCTTTAGATGTGTAGGCCAAACTTCTCGGACGCTACAGACAGAAGTCTCCTGGTCTGACAAACAACACAGTCGAGGTATACCAAACCTTTTTTTATATACTCAGAGGACCGTTATTAGCATGTTTTAATCACTCCTATGTAAATGGTAGATTATCAGACACTCAAGAAGAAGGTCTGATCTCATTATTACTGAAACGGGATACAAGTGGAAAATATAAAGATATAGAGTCCATTAAAAAAATTGGCGGCCCCTTACACAAAAATTCTAGCAAAATGTATAGCACATAGAATTAAAAAGGTATTGCCGGACATTATTAATTCTAATCAGACAGGTTTTTTACATGGGCGATACATTGGAGATAATATAAGGCAAGTACTGGAAACAATAGAACACTATGGAAAATCTGGGAAGCCAGGCCTACTATTCATAGCAGACTTCGAAAAGGCATTTGATAAAGTACAACTGGGGTTTATATATAAATGCCTGGAGCATTTCGATTTTGGACAATCTCTTATAAATTGGGTTAAAATCATGTGTGCCATCTTTCGGATGGGATGTTAAACGGGTGCCCTGACTGTCTGCGGTCACTAAAGATCCCATGCCACTTATCGTAAGAGTAGGGGTGTTAACCCCAGTGTCCTGGCTGAATTACCAATCTGGCCCTCATACCATCATGGCCACCTAATCATCCCTAGCTTCCAATCGGCTCATTCATCCCCCTTCCTCTCCACTGTAACTATTTCCCAGGTTGTAGCTGTAAATGAGAATGTGTTCGTCAACTTACCTGGTAAAATACAATTACTTAAACATTAATGTGCACTGTTCAAAATATATCTCCAGTCAATGTTGTTGCTAGCACTTGCCTCCAAAATAAAGTGTTCCTATCTGGGTTAACTTGGTTGAGCTTATGAAAACAGATCTAACACAAGTGTCTATGTATGCGGATGACTCAACACTATACATGTCAGCTACTACAGCGACTGAAATGACTGCAACACTTAACAAAGAGTTGCAGTTAGTTTCAGAGTGGGTGGAAAGGAATAAGTATTTCTAAAACTATTTCTAAAACTAAAAGCTCAATGTAGAACGAATTCTATTATTTACTCACCTTTATCTAGAATCTCCAGTTGAAACTAGCCAGCCAGCTAACTAGCTACTTGCTATTAGCCACCGTTGGCGGTTTTCACCCAGAACATCGGATTTTCTGCCGGAATAACTGAATCACTGGACCTTAACACCGGATCTAGCTAGCCGCAACCGAATGGATGTTGCTGTAGGCTAATCACCACTGCCCCCGTAGCACCAGTTAGCCTTGAGCCTTGAGCTAGCCCCGGCTATCTACCTCTCTGTCTACCGGACGGGAGTAGCCAGCTAACCAGCTAACTAGCTGCTTGCTATTAGCCACCGTTAGCGGCTTTTTCTCCATTGTCCGTGGCCTGCACTACCTACCAGCCAGCTCTAGTCTGGACTATTATAGGCCAGTCTGCACTGTCTGCACAGCGAAGTTATCGACCCAGAACCTATCGGATTTTCTGCCGGAATCACTGAATCACTGGACCTTTAACACTGGATAATCGCAACTAGCTAGCTGCAACCAAATGAACGTTGTTGTTGGCTAATCAGCCTTGAGCTAGCCTTGAGTCAAGCACATCTCCTGGCTATCTACCTCTCTGTCAACCGGACGGGACCTCCTAGAGTCGACACGGAGCCCTGCCGATCCATCCGACTCGTCTTCCGACGTAATCGTCTGTGGTTTCAACAGGCTTCCCGTTGCGATGACCACGAAGATCCATCTGCTAGCCCCGGCCCGCTAGCACACGCAAACTACAACCATGCTTCCTGCTCGCTGTGCTGAAGCACCAATTTGAACTGCTCTCGGACTCACATATTGCTGTTCACTGGACCTTATGATCCCTCAGCTGCGCAGCTGATGCCTGCTGGACTGTTCCTTTACAAGGTACCCTGTCCTGTTTATTCTGTTTAGCCTCAGACCAAACTTTATCGCCATTACCAGTTGTTGTCTTAGCTCTCTCTAATAACACCTGTGATTGCTTTATGCCTCTCTCCCATGTCAATATGCCTTGCCTATTGCTGTTCCAGTTAGTTCTTATTATACAATTTCACTGTAGAACCCCAAGTCCCTCTCAAACTGCCTCAAATAGTTCCTTTGTTCCACCCCCTACACGCCGAGACCGGCTCAATCGGTGCCTCCAGTGATGCTATCTCTCTTCATTGTTACCCAACGCTTAGGTTTATCTCCACTGTACTAATATCCTTCCATATCCTTGTCTGTACATAATGCCCTGAATCTTTTCTACAACGCCCGAAATCTGCCCCTTTATTCTCTGTACCCAATGCACTAGAAGACCAGTTCTTAAAGCCTTTAGCCGTATCCTTATTCTAGTCCTCCTCTGATCCTCTTGTGATGTAGAGGCTAACCCAGGCCCGGCAGCCCCCAGTATCACTCCTACTCCCCAGGAGCTATCATTTGTTGACTTCTGTAACCGTAAAAGCCTTGGTTTTCTGCACGTTAACATCAGAAGTCTACTTCCTAAGTTTGAGTTATTCACTGCGTTAGCACACTCCGCCAACCCTGATGTTCTAGCAGTGTCTGAATCCTGGCTTGGGAAGGCCACCAAAATTCTGAAATGTCCATCACCAACTACAACATTTTCCGTCTAGATAGAACTGCCAAAGGGGGTGGAGTTGCAATCTACTGTAGAGATAGCCTGCAGAGCTCTATCATACTATCCAGGTCTGTGCCCAAACAGTTTGAGCTTCTACTTCTAAAAATCCACCTTTCCAGAAATAAGTCTCTCACTGTTGCCGCTTGCTACAGACCCCCCTCACCCCCCAGCTGTGCCCTGGACACCATATGTTAATTGATTGCCCCCCATTTATCCTCAGAGTTCATACTGCTTGATGACCTAAATTGGGATATGCTTAACACCCCGGCCATCCTACAATCCAAACTAGATGCCCTCAATCTCACACAAATTATCAACGAACCTACCAGGTACAACCCTAAATCCGTAAACATGGGTACCCTCATAGATATCATCCTAACTTACCCTCTAAATACACCTCTGCTGTCTTCAACCAGGATCTCAGCGATCACTGCCTTATTGCCTGCGTCCGTAACGGGTCTGCGGTCAAACGACCATCCCTCATCACTGTCACACGCTCCCTAAAACACTTTAGCGAGCAGGCCTTCCTAATTACATTTACATTTTAGTCATTTAGCAGACGCTCTTATCCAGAGCGACTTACAGGAGCAATTAGGGTTAAGTGCCTTGCTCAAGGGCACATTTACTTCATTTAGCAGACGCTCTAGTCCAGAGCGACTCACAAATTGATGCATTCACCCTATAGCCTTTTTTTGGGGGGTAGAAGGATTACTTTATCCTATCCCAGGTATTCCTTAAAGAGGTGGTGTTTCAAATGTCTCCGGAAGGTGGTGAGTGACTCCGCTGTGGGGTGGGGGGGGGGGGGTAGAAGGATTACTTTATCCTATCCCAGGTATTCCTTAAAGAGGTGGGGTTTCAAATGTCTCCGGAAGGTGGTGCGACTCGCTGTGTGTGTGGGGGGGGTAGAAGGATTGCTTTATCCTATCCCAGGTATTCCTTAAAGAGGTGGGGTTTCAAATGTCTCCGGAAGGTGGTGAGCGACTCCGCTGTGTGTGTGGGGGTAGAAGGATTACTTTATCCTATCCCAGGTATTCCTTAAAGAGGTGGGGTTTCAAATGTCTCCCGGAAGGTGGTGAGTGACTCCGCTGTGGGGTGGGGGGTAGAAGGATTACTTTATCCTATCCCAGGTATTCCTTAAAGAGGTGGGGTTTCAAATGTCTCCGGAAGGTGGTGAGTGACTCCGCTGTGGGGTGGGGGGGTAGAAGGATTACTTTATCCTATCCCAGGTATTCCTTAAAGAGGTGGGGTTTCAAATGTCTCCGGAAGGTGGTGCGCGACTCCGCTGTGTGTGTGTGGGGGGGTAGAAGGATTGCTTTATCCTATCCCAGGTATTCCTTAAATAGGTGGGGTTTCAAATGTCTCCGGAAGGTGGTGAGCGACTCCGCTGTGTGTGTGTGTGGGGGGTAGAAGGATTACTTTATCCTACCCAGGTCCTTAAAGAGGTGGGGTTTCAAATGTCTCCGGAAGGTGGTGAGTGACTCCGCTGTGGGGTGGGGGGTAGAAGGATTACTTTATCCTATCCCAGGTATTCCTTAAAGAGGTGGGGTTTCAAATGTCTCGGAAGGTGGTGAGTGACTCCGCTGTGGGGGGTGGGGGGGGTAGAAGGATTACTTTATCCCATCCCAGGTATTCCTTAAAGAGGTGGGGTTTCAAATGTCTCCGGAAGGTGGTGCGACTCCGCTGTGTGTGTGGGGGGTAGAAGGATTGCTTTATCCTACCCAGGTATTCCTTAAAGAGGTGGGGTTTCAAATGTCTCCGGAAGGTGGTGAGCGACTCCGCTGTGTGTGTGGGGGGTAGAAGGATTACTTTATCCTATCCCAGGTATTCCTTAAAGAGGTGGGGTTTCCAAATGTCTCCGGAAGGTGGTGAGTGACTCCGCTGTGGGGTGGGGGGTGGGGGGGGTAGAAGGATTACTTTATCCTATCCCAGGTATTCCTTAAAGAGGTGGGGTTTCAAATGTCTCCGGAAGGTGGTGAGCGACTCCGCTGTGTGTGTGGGGGGGTAGAAGGATTACTTTATCCTATCCCAGGTATTCCTTAAAGAGGTGGGGTTTCAAATGTCTCCCGAAGGTGGTGAGTGACTCCGCTGTGGGGTGGGGGGTAGAAGGATTTACTTTATCCTATCCCAGGTATTCCTTAAAGAGGTGGGGTTTCAAATGTCTCCGGAAGGTGGTGAGTGACTCCCGCTGTGGGGTGGGGGGTGGGGGGGTAGAAGGATTACTTTATCCTATCCCAGGTATTCCTTAAAGAGGTGGGGTTTCAAATGTCTCCGGAAGGTGGTGAGTGACTCCGCTGTGGGGTGGGGGGGTAGAAGGATTACTTTATCCTATCCCAGGTATTCCTTAAAGAGGTGGGGTTTCAAATGTCTCCGGAAGGTGGTGAGTGACTCGCCTGTGGGGTGGGGGGTAGAAGGATTACTTTATCCTATCCCAGGTATTCCTTAAAGAGGTGGGGTTTCAAATGTCTCCGAAGGTGGTGCGCGACTCCGCTGTGTGTGTGGGGGGTAGAAGGATTGCTTTATCCTATCCCAGGTATTCCTTAAAGAGGTGGGGTTTCAAATGTCTCCGGAAGGTGGTGAGTGACTCCGCTGTCCTGGCGTCGTGAGGGAGCTTGTTCCACCATTGGGGGTGCCAGAGCAGCGAACAGTTTTGACTGGGCTGAGCGGGAACTATGCTTCCGCGAGAGGAAGGGAGCCAGCAGGCCAGAGGTGGATGAACGCAATGCCCTCGCTTGGGTGTAGGGACTGATCAGAGCCCGAAGGTACAGAGGTGCCGTTCCCTCGCTGCTCCAAAGGCAAGCACCATGGTCTTGTAACGGATGCGAGCTTAACTGGAAGCCAGTGGAGGTCTGCGGAGGAGGGGGGTGACGGAGAGAACTTGGGAAGGTTGAACACCAGACGGGCTGCGCATTCTGGATGAGTTGTAGGGTTAATGGCACATGCAGGGAGGCCAGCCAACAGCGAGTTGCAGTAATCCAGACGGGGAGATGACAAGTGCCTGGATTAGGACCTGTGCCGCTTCCTGTGTAAGGCAGGGTCGACTCTCGAATGTTGTAGAGCATGAACCTGCAGGAGCGGGTCACCGCCTTGATGTTAGCGGAGAACGACAGGGTGTTGTCCAGGGTCACGCCAAGGCTCTTCGCACTCTGGGAGGAGGACACAACGGAGTTGTCAACCGTGATGGCGAGATCATGGAACGGGCAGTCCTTCCCCGGGAGGAAGAGCAGCTCCGTCTTGCCAGGGTTCAGCTTGAGGTGGTGATCCGTCATCCATACTGATATGTCTGCCAGACATGCAGAGATGCGATTCGCCACCTGGTTATCAGAAGGGGGAAAGGAGAAGATTAGTTGTGTATCGTCAGCGTAGCAATGATAGGAGAGGCCGTGTAGAGGATATGACAGAGCCGAGTGACTTGGTGTATAGGGGAGAAAAGGAGAGGGCCTAGAACTGAGCCCTGGGGGACACCAGTGGAGAGAGCGCGTAGAGCGGAGACAGCCCGCCACGCCACTCTGGTAGGAGCGACCGGTCGGTAGGACGCAATCCAGGAGTGAGCCGCGCCGGAGATGCCCAAGCCCGGAGAGGGTGGGAGAGGAGGATCTGACGGTTGAGCAGTATCAAAGGGCAAGCAGACAGGTTAGAAGGACAAGAGCAGAGGAGAGAGAGAGATTACTTTAGCAGTGGGAGAGTCTCCGTGACACAGAGAAGAGCAGCCCCAGTTGAATGACCAGTCCTGAAACCTGATTGGTTTGGACCAAGAAGGTCATTCTGAGAGAGATAAAGCAAGAGAGTTGGCTAAAGACGGCACGCTCAATAGTTTTGGAAAGAAAAGAAAGAAGGGATACTGGTCTGTAGTTGCTGACATCAGTGGGGTTCGAGTAGTTGGTTTTTTGAGAAGGGGGAGCAACTCCGCTTCTTTGAAGACGGAAGGGACATGGCCAGCGGTCAAGGATGAGTTGATCAGCGAGGTGGAGGTAGGGGAGAAGGTCACCGGAGATGGTCTGGAGAAGGGAGGAGGGGATGGGGTCAAGCGGGCAGGTTGCTGGGCGGCCTGCAGTCACAAGTCGCAGGATTTTATCTGGAGAGAGAGGGGAGAAAGAAGTCAAAGCATAGGGTAGGGCAGTGTGAGCAGGACCAGCAGTGTCATTAGACTTAACAAACGAGATCGGATGTCGTCAACCTTCTTTTTCAAAGTGGTTGGACGAGAGTCATCCACAGAGAGAGAGGGGGGGGGGATTCAGGAGGGAGGAAATGTGGCAAAGAGCTTCCTAGGGTTAGAGGCAGATGCTTGGAATTTAGGGAGTGGTAGAAGGTGGCCTTAGCAGCAGAAACAGATGAAGAAAATGTAGAGAGGAGGGGGGGAAAAGATGCCAGGTCGGCAGGGAGTTTATTTTCTTCCCATTTCGCCCGCTGCCCGAGCTCAGTTCTGTGAGCTCGCAATGAGTCATACCACGGAGCTGGAGGGGAGGACCGAGCCGGCCGGGAGGATAGGGGGACAAGGCAGAGAGTCAAAGGATGCAGAAAGGGAGAGAGGAGGGGTTGAGGAGGCAGAATCAGGAGATTGAGGGGGAAGGATTGAGCAGAGGGAAGAGATGATAGGATGGAAGAGGAGAGAGTAGGGGAGAGAGAGAGGAGCGAAGGCTGCGGCGGCGCATTACACATCTGTGTAGGGGCAGAGTGAGTAGTGGGGGAGGAGAGCGAGAGAGAAAAGGAAACAAAAGTAGGGGGTCGGAGACATGGAGGGGAGTTGCAGTGAGATTAGTAGAGAGCAGCATCTAGTGAAGATGAGGCTCAAGCGTATTGCCTGCCTTGTGAGTAGGGGGTACGGTGAGAGGGTGAGGTCAAAAGAGGAAGGAGTGGAAAGAAGGAGGCAGAGAGAAATGAGTCAAATGTGGATATAGGGAGGTTGAAATCCCCCCAAAACTGTGAGGGGTGAGCCATCCTCAGGAAAGGAACTTATCAAGGCGCCGAGCTCATTGATGAACTCTCCAAGGGAACCTGGAGGGCTATAGATGACAAGGATATTAAGCTTAAAATGGGCTAGGTGACTGAGACAGCATGGAATTCAAATGAGGAGATAGACAGATGGGTTAGGGGAAAAATTGAGAAATGTCCACTTGGGAGAGATGAGGATTCACCACACCCTCTGACCAGATGCTCTCGGGGATGCGCAGAACACATGGTCAGACGAGAGAGAGCAGTAGGAGTAGAGTGTTTTCAGTGGTGATCCATGTTTCCGCCGGGGCGCCAGGAAGTCGAGGGACTGGAGGTTAGCAGAGGCTGGGATGAAGTCAGCTTTGTTGGCAGCAGAACGGCAGTTCCAGAGGCTGCCTCCGACGAACCAGGTGTGGGGTGCGCCCAGGGACCACCAGGTTAGAGAGAGGCAGCAGCCACGCGTGTGGTGCGTTTGTGTAGCCTGTGCAGAGAGAGGGGAGAGAACAGGGATAGGCAGAGGCAGAGTTGACAGGCTGCAGCAAATGGCTACAAAAATGCAGAGAGAGATCGGAATGAAATGAGTACATCTGGGAGAGGAGAGAGCAGGGCCTCCTCACCAAAAACTTCTACCCCAGAAACTAAAATTGTTTCAACTGAACCACCCCGAACAAAAACTCTCCCAACTTCCACCTTTAGAAATCAGAATTGTTGTGAACCACAGCGTTCAATGTTTAAAGGAATAGACTCAACCTACTTTATTCAGCTAGCTAACTATGACACCATAGCCAACTAGCATGCTAGCATCCAATAACAATAACACACAGTTTAGCACCAACACTTGGTCACAACAAACCACCAATAGTGTGTTAACTAGCTAACTAGCATGCTAGCATCCAGTAACACACACAGTTTAGCACCAACACTTGGTCACAACAAACCACCAATAGCGTGATAACACACTAAACAGATCATTCGTGGTTTGTGTCAAGTTCCTTTCATGACGCAGCAATGATTAAACGCTGGCTAGCTAGGACAAGTATATTGTATTTAGCAACTACAGTACAGTTAGCTGGTCGTGGTTGGGTAGCTAGCAATGGCCACTGTGATGACTTTGTTTGAAGAACGGCCAGCTAGCCAGCTTCGCGCTACACCGCGCACACAATGGCTAAACTGTGTTGACTGTTCAAAAAACGGCTAGTTAGCTCGCCAACGGCTAAGCCGGCACGGGGCCGAAGACACTGCTAAGACACACCAATAGTGTGTTAACACACTAAACAGATCATTCGTGTTCTGTGTCAAGCTCCTTTCTCATGACGCAGAGCAATGATTAAACGCTGGCTAGCTAGGACAAGTATATTGTATTTAGCTACTACAGTACAGTTAGCTGGTCGTATGGGTAGCTAGCAATGGCCACTGTGTTGATTGTTTGAAGAACGGCTAGCTAGCTACTTTGTGCTGCACCCGCACAAATGGCTACTGGGTTGATTGACTCTGTTGAAAAACGGCAGTAGTTAGCTCGCTCGGGTTGCTACAGCCGGCACGCCGAAGACACTGCCAACCCACAGTAACTACCCACAACGCACTCCACGATGCCCCAGCTATGACGCTATAGCTAACTAGCATCAGCATCCATTAACACACAGTTTAGCACCAATACTTGGTTACAACAAACTGCCAAGAGTGTGTTAGCACACTAAACAGATATGATTCATGTCCGTGTTAGTTCCTTTCATAACGCATAACGCAGCAAAAATTAAACGCTGACTAGCAGCACATTAACAGAAAACAGCTCTCCACCGTTGCTAAACGCTACCAGTAGCTACCCGCTAGCTAGCTAGCCCTCGGGCTTCGATACTAACCCACAATACCCACGGAAACCTACAATAACAACAAACTAACCTACACAACACAATACCTAACTACAACTAACTACCTACCTACGATCTAATACACGATCTAATACATGGTTAAGCTTTACTCAACACCATATGAGAAGCTTACCTCCTGCTTACCTCCTGCTAATTGACCTGGCCCAGGTATCCTGGATGGATATAGATCTCATTCCGTCAGTAGAGGATGCCTGGTTGTCCTTTAAAAGTAATTTCCTCTCAATCTTAAATAAACATGCCCCATTCAAAAAATACAGAACTAAGAACAGATATAGCCCCTGGTTCTCATCAGACTTGACTGCCCTTGACCAGTACAAAAACATCCTGTGGCGTACTGCATTAGCATCAAATAGCCCCCGCGATATGCAACTTTTCAGGGAAGTCAGGAAGCAATATACACAAGCAGTTAGGAAAGCAAAGGCTAACTTTTTTCAAACAGAAATGTGCATCCTGTAGCACTAACTCCAAAAAGTTTTGGGACACTGTAAAGTCCATGGAGAATAAGAGCACCTCCTCCCAGCTGCCCACTGCACTGAGGCTAGGAAAACACTATCACCACCGATAAATCTACAATAATCGAAATTTCAACAAGCATTTTGCTACGGCTGGCCATGCTTTCCACCTGGCTACCACTACCCTGCCACCAGCTCTGCACCCTCCGCTGCAACTTGCCCATGCCCCCGCTTATCCTTCACACTAATTCAGACAGCTGATGTTCTGAAAGAGCTGCAAAATCTGGACCTACAAATCATCTGGGCTAGACAATCTGGACCCTTTCTTTCTAATACTAGCCGCCGAAATTGTCGCAACCCTTATTACTAGCCTGTTCAACCTCTCTTCTAACGTCTGAGATCCCCAGAGATTGGAAAGCTGCCGCGGTCATCCCCCTCTTCAAAGGGGGTGACACTCTAGATCCAAACTGTTACAGACCTATGTCCATCCTGCCCTGCCTTACGAATGTTTTTGAAAGCCAAGTTAACAATCAATCAATCAATTTTATTTTATATAGCCCTTCTTACATCAGCTAATATCTCGAAGTGCTGTACAGAAACCCAGCCTAAAACCCCAAACAGCTAGTAATGCAGGTGTAGAAGCACGGTGGCTAGGAAAAACTCCCTAGAAAGGCGAAAACCTAGGAAGAAACCTAGAGAGGAACCAGGCTATGAGGGGTGGCCAGTCCTCTTCTGGCTGTGCCGGGTGGAGATTATAACAGAACCATGCCAAGATGTTCAAAAATGTTCATAAGTGACAAGCATGGTCAAATAATAATCAGGAATAAATCTCAGTTGGCTTTTCATAGCCGATCATTAAGAGTTGAAAACAGCAGGTCTGGGACAGGTAGGGGTTCCATAACCGCAGGCAGAACAGTTGAAACTGGAATAGCAGCAAGGCCAGGCGGACTGGGGACAGCAAGGAGTCACCACGGCCGGTAGTCCCGACGTATGGTCCTAGGGCTCAGGTCTCTCAGTTGGCTTTTCATAGCCGATCATTAAGAGTTGAAAACAGCAGGTCTGGGACAGGTAGGGGGTTTCAGAGCCGCAGGCAGAACAGTTGAAACTGGAATAGCAGCAAGGCCAGGGCGGACTGGGGACAGCAAGGTGTCATCATGCCCGGTAGTCCTGACGTATGGTCCTAGGGCTCAGGTTCTCAGAGAGAAAGAGAGAACGAGAGAATTAGAGAGAGCATACTTAAATTCACACAGGACACTGGATAAGACAGGAGAAGTACTCCAGGTATAAACCAACTAACCCCAGCCCCCGACACATAAACTACTGCAGCATAAATACTGGAGGCTGAGACAGGAGCGGTCCGGAGACACTGTGGCCCCATCCGAAGAAACCCCGGACAGGGCCAAACAGGAAGGATATAACCCCACCCACTCCGCCAAAGCACAGCCCCGCACCACTAGAGGGATATCCCCAACCACCAACTTACAATCCTGAGACAAGGCCGAGTATAGCCCACAGAGGTCTCCACCACAGCACAAACCAAGGGGGCGCCAACCCAGACAGGAAGATCACGTCCAGTAACTCAACCCACTCAAGTGACGCACCCTCCCAGGGACGGCATGAAAGAGCACCAGCAAGCCAGTGACTCAGCCCCTGCAACAGGGTTAGAGGCAGAGAACCCCAGTGGAGAGGGGAACCGCCCGGCAGAGACAGCAAGGGCTGTTCTTTGCTCCAGCCTTTCCGTTCACCTTCACACTCCTGGGCCAGACTACACTCAATCATATGACCTACTGAAGAGATAAGTCTTCAGTAAAGACTTAAAGGTTGAGACCGAGTCTGCGTCTCTCACATGGGTAGGCAGACTGTTCCATAAAAATGGAGATCTATAGGAGAAAGCCCTGCCTCCCGCTGTTTGCTTAGGAAATTCTAGGGACAATTAGGAGGCCTGCGTCTTGTGACCGTAGCGCACGTATTGGTATGTACGGCAGGACCAACTCGAAAGATAGGTAGGAGCAAGCCCATGTAACGCTTTATAGGTTAACAGTAAAACCTTGAAATCAGCCCTTGCCTTAACAGGAAGCCAGTGTAGGGAAGCTAGCACTGGAGTAATATGATCAAATTTCTTGGTTCTAGTCAGGATTCTAGCAGCCGTATTTAGCACTAACTGAAGTTTATTTAGTGCTTTATCCGGGTAGCCGGAAAATAGAGCATTGCAGTAGTCTAACCTAGAAGTAACAAATGCATGGATTAATTTTTCTGCATCATTTTTGGACAGAAAATTTCTGATTTTTGCAATGTTACGTAGATGGAAAAAAGCTGTCCTTGAAACAGTCTTGATATGTTCGTCAAAAGAGAGATCAGGGTCAAGAGTAACGCCGAGGTCCTTCACAGTTTTATTTGAGACGACTTTACAACCATCAAGATGAATTGTCAGATTTAACAGAAGATCTCTTTGTTTCTTGGGACCTAGAACAAGCATCTCTGTTTTGTCCGAGTTTAAAAGTAAAAACGTTTTCAGCCATCCACTTCCTTATGTCTGAAACACAGGCTTCTAGCGAGGGCAATTTTGGGGCTTCACCATGTTTCATTGAAATGTACAGCTGTGTGTCATCCGCATAGCAGTGAAAGTTAACATTATGTTTTCGAATAACATCCCCAAGAGGTAAAATATATAGTGAAAACAATAGTGGTCCTAAAACGGAACCTTGAGGAACACCGAAATGTACAGTTGATTTGTCGGAGGACAGACCATTCACAGAGACAAACTGATATCTTTCCGACAGGTAGGATCTAAACCAGGCCAGAACTTGTCCGTGTAGACCAATTTGGGTTTCCAGTCTCTCCAAAAGAATGTGGTGATCGATGGTGTCAAAGGCAGCACTAAGGTCTAGTAGCACGAGGACAGATGCAGAGCCTCGGTCTGACGCCATTAAAAGGTCATTTACCACCTTCACAAGTGCAGTCTCAGTGCTATGATGGGGTCTAAAACCAGACTGAAGCATTTCGTGATACATTGTTTGTCTTCAGAAAGGCAGTGAGTTGCTGCGCAACAGCTTTTTCTAAAATTTTTTGAGAGGAATGGAAGATTCGATATAGGCCGATAGTTTTTATATTTTCCGGGTCAAGGTTTGGCTTTTTCAAGAGAGGCTTTATCACTGCCACTTTTAGTGAGTTTGGTACACATCCGGTGGATAGAGAGCTGTTTATTATGTTCAACATAGGAGGGCCAAGCACAGGAAGCAGCTCCTTCAGCAGTTTAGTAGGAATAGGATCCAGTATGCAGCTTGAAGGTTTAGAGGCCATGATTATTTTCATCATTGTGTCAAGAGATATAGTACTAAACACTTAAGTGTCTCTCCCGATCCCAGGCCCTCGCAGAGCTGTGCAGATCCAGGACAGCTAAGCCCTGGAGGAATACGCAGATTCAAAGAGGAGTCCGTAATTTTGCTTTCTAATGGTCATGATCTTTTCCTCAAAGAAGTTCATGAATTTATTACTGCTGAAGTGAAAGCCATCCTCTCTTGGGGAATGCTGCTTTTTAGTTAGCTTTGCAACGGTATCAAAAAGAAATTTTGGATTGTTCTTATTTTCCTCGATTAAGTTGGAAAAGTAGGATGATCGAGCAGCAGTGAGGGCTCTTCGGGTACTGCACGGTACTGTCTTTCCAAG
Organism: Coregonus clupeaformis; assembly: GCF_020615455.1. Classification (NCBI taxonomy): domain Eukaryota; kingdom Metazoa; phylum Chordata; class Actinopteri; order Salmoniformes; family Salmonidae; genus Coregonus; species Coregonus clupeaformis. Next base: position 173,979 of record NW_025534174.1, on the reverse strand, counting down.
CTAGTCGGAAGACTTCCAGTTTGGTGTGGCGCCATTTACGCTCCAATTTCCTGGAAGCTTGCTTCAAAGCTCGGGTATTTTCTGTATACCAGGGAGCTAGTTTCTTATGACAAATGTTTTTCGTTTTTAGGGTGCAACTGCATCTAGGGTATTGGCGCAAAGTTAAATTGAGTTCCTCAGTTAAGTGGTTAACTGATTTTGTCCTCTGACGTCCTTGGGTAGGCAGAAGGAGTCTGGAAGGGCATCAATGAATTTTTGTGTTGTTTGAGAATTTATATGCACGACTTTGATGCTCCTTGGTTGGGGGTCTGAGCAGATTATTTGTTGCGATTGCAAATGTAATAAAATGGTGGTCCGATAGTCCAGGATTTTGTGGAAAAACATTAAGATCTACAACATTTATTCCATGGGACAAAACTAGGTCCAGAGTATGACTGTGGCAGTGAGTAGGTCCAGAGACATGTTGGACAAAACCCACTGAGTCGATAATGGCTCGAAAGACTTTTGGAGTGGGTCTGTGGACTTCTCCATGTGAATATTAAAATCACCAAAAATTAGAATATGATCTGCTATGACTACAAGGTCTGATAGGAATTCAGGAAACTCAGAGAGGAACGCTGTATATGGCCCAGGAGGCCTGTAAACAGTAGCTATAAAAAGTGATTGAGTAGGCTGCATAGATTTCATGACTAGAAGCTCAAAAGATGAAAACGCCATTTTTTTTTTTGTAAATTGAAATTTGCTATCGTAAATGTTAGCAACACCTCCGCCTTTGCGGGATGCACGGGAATATGGTCACTAGTGTAACCAGGAGGTGAGGCCTCATTCTAACACAGCAAATTCATCAGGCTTAAGCCATGTTTCAGTCAGGCCAATCACATCAAGATTATGATCAGTGATTAGTTCATTGACTATGACTGCCTTTGAAGTGAGGGATCTAACATTAAGTAACCCTATTTTGAGATGTGAGGTATCACGATCTCTTTCAATAATGGCAGGAATGGAGGAGGTCTTTATCCTAATAAGATTGCTAGGGTGAACACCGCCATGTTTAGTTTTGCCCAACCTAGGTCGAGGCACAGACACAGTCTCAATGGGTATGGCTGAGCTGACTACACTGACTGTGCTATTGGCAGACTCCACTAAGCTGGCAGGTTGGCTAACAGCCTGCTGCCTGGCCTGCACCCTATTTCACTGTGGGGCTAGAGGAGTTAGAGCCCTATCTATGTTGGTAGATAAGAGGAGAGCACCCCTCCAGCTAGGATGGAGTCCGTCACTCCTCAGCAGGTCAGGCTTGGTCCTGTTTGTGGGTGAGTCCCAGAAAGAGGGCCAATTATCCACAAATGTTATCTTTTGGGAGGGGCAGAAAACAGTTTTCAACCAGCGATTAAGTGCTGAGACTCTGCTGTAGAGCTCGTCACTTCCCCTAACTGGGAGGGGGCCAGAGACAATTACTCGATGCCGACACATCTTTCTAGCTGATTTACACGCTGAAGCTATGTTGCACTTGGTGACCTCTGACTGTTTCATCCTAACATCGTTGGTGCCGACGTGGATAACAATATCTCTATACTCTCTACACTCGCCAGTTTTAGCTTTAGCCAGCACCATCTTTAGATTAGCCTTAACGTCGGTAGCCCTGCCCCCTGGTAAACAGTGTATGATCGCTGGGTGATTCGTTTTAAGTCTAATACTGCGGGTAATGGAGTCGCCAATGACTAGGGTTTTCAATTTGTCAGAGCTAATGGTGGGAGCCTTCGGCGTCTCAGACCCCGTAGAACGGGAGGAGTAGAGACTAGAGAAGACTCAGACTCAGACTCCGACTCGCTACATAATGGGGAAAACCGGTTGAAGGTTTCTGTCGGCTGAATGAGCGACACCGGTTGAGCATTCCAACAGTATTTCCCTCCAGAAGCCATGAGAAAGTTGTCCGGCCGCGGGGACTGTGCGGGGGATTTATACTAACGTTACTGTCTGTACTTACTGGTGGCACAGACGCTGTTTCTTCCTTTCCTACACTGAGATTACCCTTGCCTAACGATTGCGCCTGAAGCTGGGCTTGTAGCACAGCTATTCTCGCCGTAAGGCGATCGTTCTCCTGTATATTATGAGTACGCCAGCGACTGCAATTAGAAGACATCGTGTTAATGTTACTACTTAGCTTCGGCTGTTGAAGATGTTGATGAACCATGTCCAGATAAAGCGTCCGGAGTGAAAAAAGTTGAATAAGGGAAAAAAAGTTGCGATGGAAAAAAGGAAAATAACGTAAAGTTGGCAGCTAAAACGCACAGGAAAATGACTCTTCTGTCTCGGGATAAACGTCCGGGGTGAAAAAGTTTAACGAAAAAAGATGAGTGAGGACAAAACTAAAAAGTTGGTAAATTTGTTGAACACAGAGATTGATTAAACGTTTATTAAAAGTAAAACGTGAATAGTTTGGCAGGTAGCCAAGTAGCAACAAACAGCACAGCAGCACGGAGACAATGCGGAAGCGAGACGGAAGTCACGTGAGTGAAATGAATGAGAAGGCCAAACAGATCACCGACCATTTCGAATCCCACCGTACCTTCTCCGCTATGCAATCCGGTTTCCGAGCTGGTCATGGGTGCACCTCAGCCACGCTCAAGGTCCTAAATGATATTATAACCGCGATCGATAATAGACAGTACTGTGCAGCCGTCTTCATCGACCTGGCCAAGGCTTTCGACTCTGTCAACCACTGCATTCCTATTGGCAGACTAAATAGCCTTGGTTTCTCAAATGACTGCCTCGCCTGGTTCACCAACTACTTCTCAGATAGAGTTCAATGTGTCAAATAGGAGGGCCTGTTGTCTGGACCTATGGCAGTCTCTATGGGGGTGCCACAGGGTTCAATTCTTGGGCCGACTCTTTTTCTTCTCTGTGTATATCAATGATGTCGCTCTTGCTGCTGGTGACTCTCAGATCCACCTCTGCGCAGATGACACCATTTTGTATACATCTGGCCCCTTCATTGGACACTGTGTTAACAAACCTCCAAACGAGCTTCAATTCCACACAACACTCCTTTCAGTAGCCTCCAACTGCTCTTAAACACTAGTAAAACTAAATGCATGCTCTTCAACCGAACGCTGCTTTGCACCCGCCCACCCGACTAGTATCACTACACTCAACGGGTCTGACCTAGAGTATGTGGACAACTACAAATACCTAGGTGTATGGTTAGACTGTAAACTCTCCTTCCAGACTCACATTAAGAATCTCCAATCCAAAGTTAAATCTAGAATCGGCTTCCTATTTCGCAACAAAGCCAAACATGCTCTCGTAAAACTGACTATCCTACCGATCCTTGACTTCGGGCGATGTCATTTACAAAATAGCCTCCAACACTCTACTCAGCAAATTGGATGTAGTCTATCACAGTGCCATCCGTTTTGTCACCAAAGCCCCATATACTACCCACCACTGTGACCTGTACGCTCTTGTTGGCTGGTCCTCACTACATATTTGTCGCCAAACCCACTGGCTCCAGGCCATCTATAAATCACTGCTAGGCAAATCCCTGCCTTATCTTAGCTCTTTGGTCACCATAGCAACACCCACCCGTAGTATGCACTCCAGCAGGTATATCTCACTGGTCATCTCCAAAGCCAACACCTCCTTTGGCCGCCATTCCTTCCAGTTCTCTGTTGCCAATGACCGGAACGAATTGCAAAAATCTCTGAAGCTGGAGACTCTTATCTCCCTCACTAACTTTAAGCATCAGTTAAGCGTCAAAGCACCTTACCAATCACTGCACCTGTACACAGCCCATCTGAAATTAGCCCACCCAACTACCTCATCCCCATATTGTTATTTATTTTGCTCATTTGCACCCCAGTATCTCTATTTGCACATCATCTCTTGCACATCTATCATTCCAGTGTTAATAGTAATTGTAATTATTTTGCACTATAGCCTATTTATTGCCTTACCTCCATAACTTGCTACATTTGCACACACTGTATATATATTTTCTGTTGTATTTTTGACTTTATGTTTTGTTTTACCCCATTGTAACTCTGTGTTGTTGTTTTTATCGCACTGCTTTGCTTTATCTTGGCCAGGTCGCAGTTGTAAATGAGAACTTGTTCTCAACTCGGCTTACCTGAGTTAAATAAAGGTGAAATAAATAAAATTAACCGCACTATCAACAAGGCAGGTCCCAGCCCTATTTTTGTCACACCTGGACTACTGTACAGTCGTGTGTTCAGGTGCCACAAAAAGGACTTAAGAAAATTGCAATTGGCTCAGAACAGGGCAGCACGGCTGGCCCTTGGATGTAAAAGAGAGCTAATATTAATAATATGCAACTCATCTCATGGCTCAAAGTGGAGGAGAGATTGACTTCATCACTACTTTTTTGGTGTTGATATGTTGGGTGCACCGAGCTGTCTGTTTGAGCTACTGGCGCACAGCTCGGTTACCCATGCATCCCTTACAAGACATGCCACCAGAGGTCTCTTCACAGTCCAAACTTAATGCCATCCTAGAGCCATGACTACATCTATTCCGAATGCAAGTAGTAAAATAAGATTTTAAAAAACAGATTAAAAAAACACCTTATTGAACAGCGGGGACTGTGAAGCAACACAAACATAGGCGCAGACACATGCATACACACACACGATAACATACGCACTATACACACACGTACACATGGATTTTTGTACTGTAGATATGTGGTAGTGGTGGAGTAGGGGCCTGAGGGCACACAGTGTGTTGTGAAATCTGTGAATGTATTGTAATGTTTTTAAAATTGTAGGAACTGCCTTAATTTTGGAAGAGTAATGGGGATCCATAATAAATACAATACCCAGATGAAGAATAAGACACTATTTCAAAGAATAAGACACTATTTCAAAGCATAGTACATGTAATGTTAGCCAAGTACAACGTAATTACTAGTTGTTACACAGGATTTAGCTAATTAAAATTAAGTGTATCTTTAGGAGTACTTGTAATTAATGTGTACAGTACATTACCCATCCTGACAACCTGGCCCTCAATTTAAAGCTTGTGGAAGTGACATCCAAGTGGGAGAATAAATACACTAGTACACCACAGAGTATCTGTATAAGAAAATCATTCAGCGCACACTGTGCTGCCAATCACAGTGTAAGGTGCGACATTTTGCGGGTGTGGAGAGCTCGTTAGAGGATAGAGGAAGCTTGCATTGAAGAGCTGGGCATCGTGTTATGACCTGCATTATCTGAATTAGGCCCACAGAATTATCCTACGGAGGAGCGGCTTCTTGGAACTTTTCTACTTCATTTTACGTTGGACCAGAGCAGATGTTAGCTAGCTAACACACTTGTTTGTGCAGCACTAGAATTAAAAACAGGTCTTCTTTTTGTCGTTAATAAATCCAATGTGAAACGTGGTGACTATAGTATCCTTAACTAGCATTGAAAAAGTTCATCCATTCTTCTCAAATTAAACATATCTCCCTAATTTCTGAATCATGCTTGTAACGTTGTCAGTAGGATACAGTAACCTATCCTTCAGAGGGGAGGAGCAGGTAGTTTCCACACGCACACCCACTGGCAAAGATTTCCATTCCAGCTGGCAGGCAGAAACTGGAATACGTTTCTACAGTGAGCTTTGTTGTAATTTTTGTGGGACTGGAAAAAAATACCCGGAAAGTAAAATAAGGTTATTACCTGGATTCCATGATTTTAAAATAACTGTGCTGTTCCTGAAAAGTATAGAACACTTTAGTTTCCGGTTATTTTTGACGTTCTTTTTCGGTTCTGTTCCCTGAACCGGTTCCAACCCAAGATAAATTATTTGGATGAAGGTCATGCTTAGGCTAATAAACTATAAGGGGAAATAAATTGCTACAGTTTACACTTTTTTAGTTATTTAATGAAATGTTGTAATCTGATCCCGGAATGCACGGACCGTTGCACTGTGGTACTGGGGAACAGGAAGTTCCGGGCAGGCGGGCACCATTCTTCACAATAAAGAAAGCGCCAGAACTGTGCAGTCAAGAAGATAACCTTTGTGTCCGTTTCTATTTATTACTACAGGTATGTAATAGCACGTTTAAACGTTCTAATGTCGAAATAACATGTCATACCATGCTAGGTAACTCATCCGCTAAGGTATTATCGCGTTTAGTGAAGGTTTGATGTGTTATTTTTGTGTCAAACCGAGTGAGTGAAAGAACGTGATAAAAACTATTTTACAAGTCACATAGCTAGAGATTTTGGGTTTGTCTGAGTGAATCTACATACTTTTCTCATGTTAGTTTAATAAATATTCAATTTATTTAAGATTTCTGAGTTCGTTTAGCATATTATTGGTTTTGTGTAAAATTCCCATGCTGGAAAAATGGCGGCGCCCTCTCGGTCAGCGTCAACGGACTTCAGTGCAGCAGAGAGACAATTTCAGGGTTGCACTACTGTTTTGAAGCTGAATGTAATAATTATAAGTTTTCTAATAATAATATAATATGCCATTTAGCAGACGCTTTTATCCAAAGCGACTTACAGTCATGTGCACATACATTTTTACGAATGGGTGGTCCCGGGGATCGAACCCACTACCCTGGCGTTACAAGCGCCATTCTCTCCCAATTGAGCTACAGAGGACCACATGTGTACTAATATTCAGACACATTCAGTTGTTTCTGTATTTATCGATAAATGTTACTATGGTGTGAATGGAAAATACAATTGGTTTTTGATTGAAATAATACAGTGACTACAAGGTTATTCAGGAAAATAGGACATAGTGCTGCCTAAAACAAACAGTGACCTTGTACTAAATGGCTTTTTTCATTTATGCATTTACTGTACCAGTCAAAAGTTTGGACACACCTACTCATTCAAGGGTTTTTCTTAAATTTTACTATTTTCTACATTGTAGAATAATAGTGAAGACATTTAAACTATGAAATAACACATATGGAATCATGTAGTAACCAAAAAAGTGTTAAACAAATCAAATATATTTTAGATTCCTCAAAGTAGCTACCCTTTGCCTTGATGACAGCTTTGTAGAATCTTTGTAATCAACAATGTAGAAAATAGTAAAAATAAAGAAAAATCCTGGAAAGAGTAGGTGTTTTAAAACTTTTTACTGGTACTGTATGTGAATTTGGGAAGAATCTGCTATAGGTTAAGTACCGGCACCTCAAATATACAGTGGGGGAAAAAAGTATTTAGTCAGCCACCAATTGTGCAAGTTCTCCCACTTAAAAAGATGAGAGGCCTGTAATTTTCATCATAGGTACACATCAACTATGACAGACAAAATGAGAGAGAAAAATCCAGAAAATCACATTGTAGGATTTTTTATGAATTTTTTTGCAAATTATGGTGGAAAATAAGTATTTGGTCACCTACAAACAAGCAAGATTTCTGGCTCTCACAGACCTGTAACTTCTTCTTTAAGAGGCTCCTCTGTCCTCCACCTGTTTGAACTTGTTATCAGTATAAAAGACACCTGTCCACAACCTCAAACTCCAAACTCCACTATGGCCAAGACCAAAGAGCTGTCAAAGGACACCAGAAACAAAATTGTAGACCTGCACCAGGCTGGGAAGACTGAATCTGCAATAGGTAAGCAGCTTGGTTTGAAGAAATCAACTGTGGGAGCAATTATTAGGAAATGGAAGGCATACAAGACCACTGATAATCTCCCTCGATCTGGGGCTCCACGCAAGATCTCACCCCGTGGGGTCAAAATGATCACAAGAACGGTGAGCAAAAATCCCAGAACCACACAGGGGGACCTAGTGAATGACCTGCAGAGAGCTGGGACCAAAGTAACAAAGCCTACCATCAGTAACACACTACGCCGCCAGGGTCTCAAATCCTGCAGTGCAAGACGTGTCCCCCTGCTTAAGCCAGTACATGTCCAGGCCCGTCTGAAGTTTACTAGAGTGCATTTGGATGATCCAGAAGAGGATTGGGAGAATGTCATATGGTCAGATGAAACCAAAATAGAACTTTTTGGTAAAAACTCAACTCGTCGCATCCAAAGAACACCATACCTACTGTGAAGCATGCTTTGGGGCTGTTTTTCTGCAAAGGGACCAGGACGACTGATCCGTGTAAAGGAAATAATGAATGGGGCCATGTATCGTGAGATTTTGAGTGAAAACCTCCTTCCATCAGCAAGGGCATTGAAAATTGAACGTGGCTGGGTCTTTCTGCATGACAATGATCCCAAACACACCGCCCGGGCAACGAATGAGTGGCTTCGTAAGAAGCATTTCAAGGTCCTGGAGTGTCCTAGCCAGTCTCCAGATCTCAACCCCATAGAAAATCTTTGGAGGGAGTTGAAAGTCCGTGTTGCCCAGCAACAGCCCCAAAACATCACTGCTCTAGAGGAGATCTGCATGGAGGAATGGGCCAAAATACCAGCAACAGTGTGTGAAAACCTTGTGAAGACTTACAGAAAACGTTTGACCTGTGTCATTGCCAACAAAGGGTATATAACAAAGTATTGAGAAACTTTTGTTATTGACCAAATACTTATTTTCCACCATAATTTGCAAATAAATTCATTACAAATCCTACAATGTGATTTTCTGGGATTTTTTTCCTGATTTTGTCTGTCATAGTTGACATGTACCTATGATGAAAATTACAGGCCTCTCTCATCTTTTTAAGTGGGAGAACTTGCACAATTGGTGGCTGACTAAAAGCTTGAGCTCCTGTTCCTCTTATAGAATGTTAGCTCAACAGTATTGTGGAGCTCCTGCACCTAAATATAAACAGTACCGGCACCTATTTCAGTCCAAGTCAATCACTGAATTAGATAATTTAACAAGAATAAATATAATATATTTTTAGAGAATAAAGAAAGTGCCAGAACTGTCAAGACAATAACTTTTTGTGTCTGTTTCTCATTGTTACTACAGGACGACTAGAATTAAATCTGAGGCCGGTAATATCAATAGTGAGGACAAACCCAGCCTGCCTCCCTCCTTCCACACTGAGTCCAAACCTACAGTCTGGGTGCTGATTGTGACAGTGGTGCCCAGTTTGCACTGCAGGATCCAGAGATGGCATCAGTGAAGCTGGAAGACTGCAGTCAAACACTGGAGCTGAATGTCAACATTAAAGATGAAGAAGAGGAGGAGAAGATTGGGAAATCTGTTTCTCAGGGTAAGAGCAGGTTCTATCTAACTCAGTTTGTGTTATTCATTCCAACTTCCCACTGTGCATGAACAGTTGCAGTATAACTGTTTCATGATGAACTGTTTCAATGAGAAGGTAGATATTATTTCATGCTACTGACACTTACAAGGTTTGACACCAGTATTGCCAGCATTTATTTTATTCGCTGGGCTATCTGGAGTGATCAGAGAGTAGACTAAAGAAGTGAAGTAGACAAACTGCCAATGTATTAAAGTTCTATTAAATGAGTCTGTGTAGTTACTAACCCTTGTGATAGTGAGTGGAGGATGATATGGCTTCTACATCTGCATTGCTTGCTCTTGGGGTTTTAGGCTGGGTTTCTATAAAGCACTTTGTGACAACTTCTGATGTAAATAGGGCTTCATAAAATACATTTGATTGACATGTATATCACACCAACTGATTGGTTCTTCTGATGTTGTTCACACAGGAGACCATGTTGAGACATTCTCTACATCCAGAGAGCAACAGCAGGAAGATCACAGAGCTAAGAGGTCTCACCACTGCCCACATTGTGAGGCGAGTTTCTCAATTCTATCAAAGTTAAAAATACACTTACAAATACACACAGGAGAGAATCTGTATTCCTGTACTGACTGTGGGAAGAATTTCACAACATCAAAGGCTCTGACAGTTCATCAGAGAGTGCACACAGGAGAGAAGCCTTACTCCTGCTCTGACTGTGGGGCAAGTTTCTCTCAACCTGGCAACTTAAAACAACATGAACGTATACACACAGGAGAGAAGCCTTACTCCTGCTCTGACTGTGTAAAATGCTTCACAACATCAACTGACCTAAAACGTCATCAGAGAACACACACAGGAGAGAAGCCTTACTCCTGCTCTGACTGTGGGGCAAGTTTCGCTCAACTGTGCAGCTTAAAAACACATGAACGTATACATACAGGAGAGAAGCCTTACTCCTGCTCTGACTGTGTAAAATGCTTCACAACATCAACTGACCTAAAACGTCATCAGAGAACACACACAGGAGAGAAGCCTTACTCCTGCTCTGACTGTGGGGCAAGTTTCTCTCAACTGTGCAGCTTAAAAACACATGAACGTATACATACAGGAGAGAAGCCTTACTCCTGCTCTGACTGTGTAAAATGCTTCACAACATCAACTGACCTAAAACGTCATCAGAGAACACACACAGGAGAGAAGCCTTACTCCTGCTCTGACTGTGGGGCGAGTTTCTCTCAACCGGGCAGCTTAAAAACACATGAACGTATACACACAGGAGAGAAGCCTTATTACTGCTCTGGCTGTGGGAAGAGTTTCTCTCGACTGGCCTACTTAAAACAACATGAATGTGTACATACAGGAGAGAAGCCAACCTACGCAGATATTTTTCAGAGGCAGGGACTGGGAGACTAATCAGGATCGAGGGAATAATGAACGGAGCAAAGTACAGAGAGATCCTTGATAAAAACTTGCTCCAGAGCGCTCAGGACTTCAGACTGGGGTGAAGGTTCATCTGGCCCAGCCAGAGCCCAGACTTGAACTCGATTGAACATCTCTGGAGAGACTAGAAAATATCTGTGCAGCAACGCTCCCCATCCAACCTGACAGAGCTTGAGAGGATCTGCAGAGAAGAATGGATGAAACTCCCCAAATACAGGTGTGCCAAGCTTGTAGCGTCATACCCAAGAAGACTCGATGCTGTAATCGCTGCCAAAGGTGCTTCAAGAAAGTACTGAGTAAAGGGTCTGAATACTTATGTAAATTTGATATTTCTGTTTTTTATAAATAAATTAGGAAAAATGTATAAAAACCTGTATTTTGCTTTGACATTATGGGGTATTGTGTGATGAGGGGTAAAACGATTTAATCAGTTTTAGAATATGGCTGTAACGTAATAAAATGTGGAAAAAGTCAAGCTATCATTGAGTAGCTATTGGCACCCCATGTACAGTTGTGGTCAAATGTTTTGAGAAGTATTGGTCTTCAAAGTTTGCTGCTTCAGTGTTTTTAAATATTTTTGTCAGATGTTACTATGGTATACTGAAGTATAATGACAAGCATTCCATAACTGTCAAAGGCTTTTATTGACAATTACATTAAGTTTATGCTGAGAGTCAATATTTGCAGTGTTTTTCAAGACCTGCAATCCGCCCTGGCATGCTGTCAATTACCTTATGGGCCACATCCTGACTGATGCAGCCTATTCTTGCATAATCAATGCTTGGAGTTTGTCCAAATTTGTGGGTTTTTGTTTGTCCACCCGCCTCTTGAGGATTGACCACAAGTTCTCAATGGGATTAAGGTCTGGGGAGTTTCCTGGCCATGGACCCAAAATGTCGATGTTTTTTTCTCCGAGCCACTTAGTTATCACTTTTGCCTTATGGCAAGGTGCTCCATCATGCTGGAAAAGGCATTGTTCGTCACCAAACTGTTCTTGGATGGTTGGGAGAAGTTGCTCTCGGAGGATGTGTTGGTACCGTTCTTAATTCATGGCTGTGTTCTTAGGCAAAATTGTGAGTGAGCCCACTCCCTTGGCTGAGAAGCAACCCCAACACATGCATGGTCTCAGGATGCTTTACTGTTGGCATGACACAGGACTGATGGTAGCGCTCACCTTGTCTTCTCCGGACAAGCTTCTTTCCGGATGCCCCAAACAATCGGAAAGGGGATTCATCAGAGAAAATGACTTTACCCCAGTCCTCAGCAGTCCAATCCCTGTACCTTTTGCAGAATATTAGTCTGTCCCTGATGTTCTTCCTGGTGAGAAGTGGCTTCATGCTGCCCTTCTTGACACCAGGCCATCCTCCAAAGGTTTTCGCCTCACTGTGCGTGCAGATGCACTCACACCTGCCTGCTGCCATTCCTGAGCAAGCTCTGCACTGGTGGTGCCCCGATCCCGCAGCTGAATCAACTTTAGGAGACGGTCCTGGCGCTTGCTGGACTTTCTTGGGCACCCTGTAGCCTTCTTCACAACAATTGAACCTCTCTCCTTGAAGATCTGATAAATGGTTGATTTAGGTGCAATCTTACTACCAGCAATATCCTTGCCTGTGAAGCCCTTTTTGTGCAAAGCAATGATGACGGCATGTGTTTCCTTGCAGGTAACCATGGTTAACAGAGGAAGAACAATGATTTCAAGCACCACCCTCCTTTTAAAGCTTCCAGCCTGTTATTCTAACTCAATCAGCATGACAGAGTGATCTCCAGCCTTGTCCTCGTCAGCACTCTCACCTGTGTTAACAAGAGAATCACTGACATGATGTCAGCTGGTCCTTTTGTGGCAGGGCTGAAATACAGTGGAAATGTTTTTGGGGGATTAAGTTCATTTTCATGGCAAAGAGGGACTTTGCAATTCATCTGATCACTCTTCATAACATTCTGGAGTATATGCAAATTGCCATCATCAAAACTGAGGCAGCAGACTTTGTGAAAATGTATATTTGTGTCATTCTTTTTTGACCACGACTGTATATAGCCAAGCTATCATTGACTAGGTATTGGCACCCCATGTATATAGCCAAGCTACCATTGACTAGGTATTGGCACCCCATGTATATAGCCAAGCTACCATTGCTCATCACGTATTAATTCCTCATGCTACAATCTTTTTTCCTATTATTATAATTGTTGTATTGTGTTCTCTATTGTTGATCAACATTTCACTGTTAGTCTACACCTGTTGTTTACCAAACATGTGACAATTAAAATGAAATGACTACGTGTTTAGTGAATTGTCTTCTAAAACTATACTGAAAAAATATGTAAACTTGACATATAAAGTGTTGGTCCCATGTTTCATGAGCTGAAATAAAAGATCCCAGAAAGTTTCCATATGCACAAAAAGCTTATTTCTCTCAAATTTGGTGCACAAATTTGTTTCAATATCTGCAAATGAGCATTTCTCCTTTGCCAAGATAATCAATCCACCTGACAGGTGTGGCATATCAAGAAGCTGATTAAACAGCATGATCATTACACAGGTGCACCTTGTGCTGGGTACAATAAAAGGCCTCTCTGAAATGTGCAGTTTTGTCACAACACAATGCCACAGATGTCTACATATTGAGGGAGTGCGCAATTGACATGCTGACAGCAGGAATGTTCACCAGAGCTGTTGCCAGAGAATTTAATGTAAATTTCTCTACCGAGAATTTGGCAGAACGTCCAACTGGCTTCACAGCCACAGACCACGTGTAACCGTGCAAGCCCAGGACCTCCACATCTGGCATCTTAACCTGCAGGATCATCTGAGACCAGCCACCCGGACAGCTGATGAAGCTGAGGAGTATTTCTATCTGTAATAAAGCCCTTTAGTGTGGGAAAATCATTCTTATTGGCTGATGGGTGGGTCCCTGTCATGTGAAATCCATAGATTAGGGCCTAATGAATGTATTTCAATTGACTGATTTCCTTATATGAACTGTACCCTTGTAAAATTGTTGAATGTTGTGTTTATATTTGTGTTCAGTTAAAATCTTACAAAAAAACAGATTATGAATATGTTTGGAAAACTGCATTGATCTGCCAATGAAAAATAACATTAGTACATGAATTTGTACTGGTCAACCTCTCCTTCTCTTTTGTATTCAGTTCTTCCATATTAGATCTGACAGTATGAATGATTCTTATGTTTTTTTTGGGTAAAAACTCAACTCGTCGTGTTTGGAGAACAAAGAATGCTGAGTTGCATCCAAAGAACACCATACCTACTGTGAAGCATGGGGGTGGAAACATCATGCTTTGGGGCTGTTTTTCTGCAAAGGGACCAGGACGACTGATCCGTGTAAAGGAAAGAATGAATGGGGCCATGTATCGTGAGATTTTGAGTGAAAACCTCCTTCCATCAGCAAGGGCATTGAAGATGAAACGTGGCTGGGTCTTTCAGCATGACAATGATCCCAAACACACCGCTCGGGCAACGAAGGAGTGGCTTCGTAAGAAGCATTTCAAGGTCCTGGAGTGGCCTAGCCAGTCTCCAGATCTCAACCCCATAGAAAATCTTTGGAGGGAGTTGAAAGTCTGTGTTGCCCAGCGACAGCCCCAAAACATCACTGCTCTAGAGGAGATCTGCATGGAGGAATGGGCCAAAATACCAGCAACAGTGTGTGAAAACCTTGTGAAGACTTACAGAAAACGTTTGACCTGTGTCATTGCCAACAAAGGGTATATAACAAAGTATTGAGAAACTTTTGCTATTGACCAAATACTTATTTTCCACCATAATTTGCAAATAAATTCATTAAAAATCCTACAATGTGATTTTCTGGATTTATTTTTCTCATTTTGTCTGTCATAGTTGCACACCCGTCGCTATGGGCGGGCAATTGGGGGCCGGGCCCGCCCCCAAAAATGATTGTGCCCCCCACTTGAGGGAATTTATTATTAAATATATGTACTGTAGGCTAATAATAATTGTGCCCTGCCCTCCCATGCATTTCATATGCCCCCCTTAAGACTGAGGTCTGGCGACGGGTCTGCATAGTTGACGTGTACCTATGATGAAAATTACAGGCCTCTCTCATCTTTGTAAGTGGGAGAACATGCACAATTGGTGGCTGACTAAATACTTTTTTTCCCCACTGTACCTTTCAATCTTGAGTACAGACCGACGTCCCCTGTATACAAACCTTACATATAGGACTTAAAGTTGTAAAATAGTGAACTACTCCTTTAATGGAGTGGTAGGTGCTATGAAAGGGATGTTTAAAAAATAAATAAACGTTAGTTGTATTTTGTAAAAAAAAACATCATAGTACAATGGAATGTTGTTGTTCATCGTACTACGATGGTACATTTTGGTAAGAGCTGTCCTTCACATCGGAGTGCCAATGCTGGCTCTTTGCGTCTCTTGACCATGTCGTGTGGACCGGGCACAAAGCTCAAGGAGCGCTCTCCACTTCCCTCCGGTAGTTATTTAGCAAGCCTGATAACACAGCACTCCCGACAGACACAAGCAAAAACTCTTGCATAAATGTAGAAGCCTATACACCTAAACACTAGCGATCTGACATGCTGTATTGCATGGAAACTGCAGGCTACTAACAACAGCAGCTACATAGTCTAGCCTACTATGGCCCTGTCCCTCTGTCCAGGGTAATAATATGTTTTTAGAAGATAGATAATTAATAGACACTAACTATTTGATTTAAAACAGTTTGTTTCATTTAATTAAACACAAAAAGATGTTGCCCAGATCAAATTAATGTACAAACAGTATTTTCATTACATTTGAGTCATTTAGCAGATGCTCTTATCCAGAGCAACTTACAGGACCAATTAGGGTTAATTGCCTTGATCAAGGGCACAACAACAGATTTTTCACCTAGTTGGCTCGGGATTCAAACCAGCGACCTTTCAGTTACTGGCCCAACACTCTTAACCGCTAGGCTACCTGCGGCCAGATCAATTAACTTCAATACAGTTATCCAAATACATTCATAATCAATTAATAAAATAATGAATCTAATTTTAAAAGACAATTTAAAAAACACAAGTAGTCAATTCATAGCCTTTTTATAATTAATAAAAGTTGTTTAGTAATATAAAATAATCCACACAAACTAATGCTGAAAACTGATCATCACACCATCTTTATCTGATATACACTGAGTGTACAAAACATTAGGAACACCTTCCTAATATTGAGTTGCACCCCCCCTTGTCCTCAGAATAGCCTCAATTCGTCAAGGCATGGACTCTCCAAGGTGTTGAGAGCATTCCACAGGGATGCTGGACCATGTTGACTGCAATGCTTCCCACAGTTGTGTCAGGTTGGCTGGGAGTGGATCTCTACTCCGAATAGCTCGTTCCATCTCCTCCCACAGATGCACAATTGGATTGAGATCTGGTGACTCGGCAGGCCACTGCAGTAAGCTGAATTCACTGTCATGTTGGTGGAACCATTCCTGGACAAGCCTTGTGGCATGGGGCATAATCCTGCTAAAAAAAAATATTTTGCAGATGGATACACTGCTGCCATGAAGGGATGCACCTGATTGGCAATGATGTTTAGATATCCTGTGGCATTCAAATGTTGCTCCACCTTCATCAAGGGGCCCAATGTGTGCCATGAAATCACACCCCACTCCCACCACCAGCCTGCAATGCTGACACACAGCATGGATGCATGTACTCATGGTTTTCTCCATACCCTAGTCCTCCCATCAGCATGAAACAGCAGGAACCGGGATTCATCAGACCAGGCAATGGTTTTCAAATTCTCCAGTGTCCAGTGTTTTCATTCCTTAGCCCACTGCAGTTTCTTGTTTTCTGCTGAAAGCTAATGGGGATCCATAATAAATACACCACAACTACATCATTAAGGATCATAGCTTTCACCTGGGTTCACCTGGTCAGTCTATGTCATGGAAAGAGCAGGTGTCCTTAATGTTTTGTACACTCAGTGTATGTTGTGTCTACTAGCTCATTCCCACAGAAAACTGCAGATGTGACCTTGAGCAAGGCACTTAACCCTAATTGCTCATGTAAGTCGCTCTGGATAAGAGCGTCTGCTAAATTACTAAAATGTAAATGTAATGTACCACCCAGTCAACCATCAGACTCCATTGTGCGACGCCTCAAATAGGATATTCAACCTTAAAGGCAAATCCAAGGTCATCTCAATATCTTTACAGTAGAAGCTAACAAAACACACCAAAACTGACAAGGTGAACACTGATCAGTAAAGTAAAGAGATGCTAACATTCTATAACGCTCCCTTTGATTTTGAATTTTAGGACCCCTTTAGTTATAAAAATATATATTTAAAAATGATTGATTTGGCCTTTACTACTATATCCAATAGAAACACATTGAATAACACATTCATAAATGCCCCAAAAAAAGACTAATGGTGAAAACTGATCATCACATCATCTCTATCTGATACATTCAGTACAATGTAGTATTTTATTAGGATCCCCAGCGGCTACTCTTCCTGGGGTACAGACAGGAAACACAAAAAATACATCAAATACATCATCATGCACTACATTTACAATTTAGTCATGTTGCAGATGCTCCCGTCCAGAGAGCTAGTGCATTCATCTTATGATAGCCAGGAGAGACATCCACATATCACAGTGGTATTCCAACCATGTATCACGAGCATAATACAATGCAAAATACAATATAAAATACATTTGAAAAAAATCTGTCTCTTCAAATCAAATCAAATGTTATTTGTCACATAAACGTGTTTAGCAGATGTTATTGCAGGTGTAGCGAAATGCTTGTGCTTCTAGCTCTGACAGTGCAGTAATATCTAACAAGTAATATCTAACAATTTCACAACATATACCCAATACACACAAGTCTAAGTAAGGAATGGAATTTAAGAATATATACATATATAGACAACCAATGACAGAGCGACATGGACTAAGATACAGTAGAATATTATAGAATACAGTATATACATATGAGATGTGTAAAATGCTTCAGAATATCAGCTGAGCTAAAAGTTCCTGTTGTTATTTTTGTAATGTGCCATAAGGTTTATTTTAATGTTTTTTTGAATCTGGTTTTATTGCTAGTTTGAGTTACCTGGCAGAGAGTTCCATGTAGTCATGGCTCTATTTAATACTGTGAGTTACCTGGCAGAGAGTTCCATGTAGTCATGGGTCTATTTAATACTGTGAGTTACCTGGCAGAGAGTTCCATGTAGTCATGGCTCTATTTAATACTGTGAGTTACCTGGCAGAGAGTTCCATGTCGTCATGGCTCTATTTAATACTGTGAGTTACCTGGCAGAGAGTTCCATGTAGTCATGGCTCTATTTAATACTGTGAGTTACCTGGCAGAGAGTTCCATGTAGTCATGGCTCTATTTACTACTGTGAGTTACCTGGCAGAGAGTTCCATGTAGTCATGGCTCTATTTAATACTGTGAGTTACCTGGCAGAGAGTTCCATGTAGTCATGGCTCTATTTAATACTGTGAGTTACCTGCAGAGAGTTCCATGTAGTCATGGCTCTATTTAATACTGTGAGTTACCTGGCAGAGAAGTTCCATGTAGTCATGGCTCTATTTAATACTGTGTGTTTCCCAGCGTCTGTTCTGGACCTGGGGACTGTGAAGAAACCTCTTGCTGCATGTCTTGTGTTGTACCGATGAGTGTCCAAACTAGCTCATTCCCACAGAAAACTGCAGAGGAAAGCAGTACCACCCAGTCATCTATCAGACCTCACTGAGTGTATTCAACCCTAAGGGCAAATCCAAGGTCATCTCAATATCTATACAGTAGAAGATAACAAAACACACCAAAACTGACCAGGTGAACACTGATCAGTAAAGTCAAGACAGGCTAACATTCTATAACGTTCCCTTTCCTCTGCACAATTATCTCACAGTGAGAAACAATAGGATTACAATAGAGTAATACTTTATGAGGTGAGAATGAAGTGATGAAGTGACTTTAATCTTAACTGGTCTGAGAGACCTGGTGTCTTTTCTCCTTAATGTATACGTTGATGTGTTTATAAGTAAGGCTTTTCTCCTGTGTGTGTTGTCTGATGAACTTTTAGCTTAGCTGATGTTGTGAAGCATTTTACACAATCTGAACAGGAGTAAGGCTTCTCTCTTGTATGTATACGTTCATGTTGTTTTAAGTCACCCAGCCCGAGAGAAACTCTTTCCACAGTAAGAACAGAAGTAAGGCTTCTCTCCTGTGTGTGTTCTCTCTATGAACTTTTACTTAGCTGATGTTGTGAAGCATTTTACAGCAATCTGAGCAGGAGGTAAGGCTTCTCTCCTGTATGCTATAAATTCATAGTTTTAAGTCCCAGTCGAGAGAAACTCTTTCCACAGTCAGAGCAGGAGTAAGGCTTCTCTCCTGTGTGTGTTCTCTGATGACGTTTTAGCTCAGTTGATGATTTAAAACATTTTCCACAGTCAGAGCAGAAGTAAGGCTTCTCTCCTGTGTGTGTTCTCTGATGAACTTTTAGCTCCGCTGATGATTTAAAACATTTTCCACAGTCAAGGCAGGAGTAAGGCTTCTCTCCCTTATGTATACCTTGGTGTCTTTTAAAGTGGCTAAGTGTAGAGAAAACTCTTCCTACAGTCAAAAGCAGCAGTAAGGCTTCTCTCCTGTGTGTATACGTTCATGTTGTTTTAAGTTGCCAGGTTGAGAGAAACTCGCCGCACAGTCAGAGCAGGAGTAAGGCTTCTCTCCTTTGTGTATACGCACATGTTGTCTTAAGTTGCACAGTTGAGAGAAACTCACCCCACAGTCAGAGCATAAATAAGGCTTCTCTCCTGTGTGTGTTCTTTGATGAACTTTTAGCTTAGTTGATGTTGTGAAGCACTTTACACAATTAGAGCAGGAGTAAGGCTTCTCTCCTGTATGTATACGTTCATGCTGTTTTAGGTGGCTCGGTTGAGAGAAACTATTTCCACAATCAGAGCAGGAGTAAGGCTTCTCTCCTGTGTGTATACGTTCATGTGTTTTTAAGTGGCCCAGTTGAGAGAAACTAGTCCCACAGTCAGAGCAGAAGTAAGGCTTCTCTCCTGTGTGTGTTCTCTGATGAAATTTTAGCTCAGCTGATGTTGTAAAGCATTTTACACAATCAGAGCAGGAGTAAGGCTTCTCTCCAGTGTGCACTCTCTGATGAACTGTCATAGCCTTTGATGTTGTGAAACTCTTCCCACAGTCAGTGCAGAAATACAGATTCTCTCCTGTGTGTATTTTTAGGTGTATTTTTAACTTTGATAGAATTGGGAAAATCTCCTCACAATGTGGGCAATGGTGAGACCTCTTAGCTCTGTGATCTTCCTGCTGTTGCTCTCTGGATGTAGAGAATGTCTCAACATGGTCTCCTGTGTGAACAACATCAGAAGAACCAGTCAGTTGGTGTGATATACATGTCAATCAAATGTATTTTATGAAGCCCTTTTTACATCAGAAGTTGTCACAAAGTGTTTTATAGAAATCCAGCCTAAAACCCCAAAGAGCAAGCAATGCAGATGTAGAAGCCATATCATCCTCCACTCACTATCACAAGGGTTAGTAGCACTCCAGATAGCCCAGTGAATAAAACAAATGCTGGCAATACTGGTGTCAAACCATGGAAGTGTCAGTAGCATGAAATAATATCTACCTTCTCATTGAAACAGTTCATCATGAAACAGTTCTACTGCAACTTTTCATGCACAGTGGGAAGTTGGAATGAATAACACAAACTTAGTTAGATAGAACCTGCTCTTACCATGAGAAACAGATTTCCCAATCTTCTTCTCCTCTTCTTCATCTTTAATGTTGACATTCAACTCCAGTGTTTGACTGCAGTCTTCCAGCTTCACTGATGCCATCTCTGGATCCTGCAGTAAACTGGGCTCCACTGTCACAATCAGGACCCAGTGACTGTAGGTTTGGACTCAGTGTGGAAGGAGAGAGGCAGGCTGGGTTTTGTCCTCACTGTTGATGTTACCGGCCTCAGACTTACCTGAATCGGCCAGTAGTAATAAAGAGAAACAGATACAAAAAGTTATTGTCTTGACAGTTCTGGCACTTTCTTTATTCTCTAAAAATATTTTCAAATTTTTCTTGTTCAATTACCTAATTCAGTGCTTGAATTGGACTGAAATAGGTGCTAATACTCATTTTGGGTGCCGGTACTGTTTATATTAAGGAGCAGGAGCTCCACAATACTTTTGAGCTAATACCTAACCTATAGTAGATAAATGCATAAATGACTCAAAATCCATTTAGTACAAGGTTACAGTTTGTTTTAGACAGCACTGTGTGCTAATTTCCTTAAAACTTGTCTTCACTGTATTACTTCAATCAAAAACCAATTGTATTTCCTGTTCACACCATAGCAACATTTATTGATAAAGACAGAAACAACATAATGTGTCTGAATATTAGTACACATGTAGAAAACTGATAATCATTACATTCTGCTTCAAAACAGTAGTGCGACCGTGAAATTGTCTCTATCTGATGCAGCAGCACTGTCCTCACTGAAGTCTGTTGACGCTGACCGAGAGTAGCCGCCATTTTACCAACTTGGGAATTTTACACAAAACCAATAATATGCTAAACGAACACAGAAATCTCAAATAAGTTGATTATTTATGAAATTACCTTGAGAAAATTATGTACATCCACTCAGACAAACCCAAAGTCTCTAGCTATGTGACTTGTAAAATAGTTTTTATCACGTTCTTCACTTGGTTTGACACAAAAATAACACATCAAACCTTTACCAAACGTGATAATACCTTAACGGATGTGTTACCTAGCATGGTATGACATGTTCTTTCGACATTAGAAAGTTTAAACGTGCTATTACATACCTGTAGTAATAAATAGAAACGGACACAAAGATTATCTTCTTGACTGCACAGTTCAGACGCTTTCTTTATTGTGAAGAATGGTGCCCGCCTGCCCGGAACTTCCTGTTCCCCCACTACTAACGGTCCGTGCATTCCGAGATCAGATTACAACATTTCATTAAATTACTAAAAAAGTGTAAACTGTAGCAATTTATTTCCCTTTATAGTTTATTAGGCTAAGCATGACCTACATCCAAATAATTTCTCTAGGGTTGGAACCGGTTCAGGGAACAGAACTGAAAAATAACGTTAAAAAGAACCGGAAACTAAAGTGTTCTATACTTTTCAGGAACAGCAGTTATTTTAAAAGCATGTAATCCAGGTAATAACCTTATTTTACTTTCCGGGTATTTTTCTCCAGTCCCACAAAATCGCAACAAAGTTCACTCTAGAAACGTATTCCAGTTTCTGCCTGCCAGCTGGAATGGAAACCTTTGCCAGTGGGTGTGCGTGTGGAAACTACCTGCTCCTCCCCTCTGAAGCATAGGTTACTGTATCCTACTGACACATTACAAGCATGATTCAGAAATTAGGGAGATATGTTTAATTTGAGAAGAATGGATGAACTTTTTCAATGCTAGTTAAGGATACTATAGTCACCACGTTTCACATTGGATTTATTAACGACATAAAGTTACGACCTGTTTTTAATTCTAGTGCTACACTGCACTGCACAAACAAGGTTGTTAGCTAGCTAGCTAACATCTGCTCTGTTCCAACGTTAAACAAACTCTGAAGTTCAAAGACATTCAAAGTTCCTCCATAGAAGCCGCTCCTCCGTAGGTATAATTCTGTGGGCCTAATTCAGATAATGCAGGTCATAACACGATGCCCAGCTCTTCAATGCAAGCATCCTCTATCCTCTAACGAGCTCTCCACACCCGGAAAATGTCGCACCTTACACTGTGATTGGCAGCACAGTGTGCTCTGAATGATGTTCCTATACAGATACTCTGTGGTGTACTAGTGTATTAATTCTCCCACTTGGATGTCACTTCCACAAGCTTTAAATTGAGGGCCAGGTTGTCAGGATGGGTAATGTACTGTACACATTAATTACAAGTACTCCTAAAGATACACTTCATTTTAACTAGCTAAATCCTGTGTAACAACTAGTAATTACATTGTACTTGGCTAACATTACATGTACTATGCTTTGAAATAGTGTCTTATTCTTCATCTGGGATTTGGATTTGTAAAATGTATTATAAAATGTATTTAATATATGTCTGATCAGGCTCAGGTAGCATCAGGTTTGTATTTTCATGCTGATCAAAGCTCTAATCAAATCCAGACATTTATAAGCATTATAATGCTTTTGAATGACACTTCCGGTTTTGGCGGAAAATACCGGGTTACCCGGGAGAAGAGTGATTTATTCTCGGGATGGAACATTTGTATAATATCGAGGAAATATTAAACCCTGATGGGCAAACCAGTTGATTCACAAGACACCAACTAAGTAACTTACATATACGGTATCTTCATTAGGCCTAATGGCATTTCATGTCCATGATAGGAAGTTTGTTGTAGTGACTCAGTAAGGCTAATTGTAAAGTAACCCTCTAAAGTGCCATGTTTGTACAGTTTATTATGTGGAGGAAACATTTAGGCAGCCAGGACCATACACCAGGACCGCTCCGTAGGCCGCACTGTAGGCCTAGCTCTTACTGCAGTCCAGTGCCATGGACATCTTTGAAGTTTGGCCTCTAGTAATTTAGGACGGCAACTTTATGAAGGCCTCTTCACCGTGGTCTTATCATACAAGGCTCTACAGACATGTAAAATAAAAACAGGCTATTTTTATTGTTCATATTATTTGCGTTGATGATGTATTGAAGTCAAGTGGTTCAACATTCAAATGCGACGGTCAGTGGAACACTTGCGCCACCAAGTGGACAATTGCTTAGTTCCCTTGTGGCATCAACGCTACCAGAGATATTTGATATAAGATCAAATGTTATGTCAATATTATTATCTCTAAATTGATTCCCCCACCCGTATTTAATATATTATTATTCCGATTTAGCTGTTAATCTGGATTTAATTTATAAATGCTTTCTGTCATTTCTGATTGGAGGGCAGATGACCACGTGACTTACGAACCTACCAATTTGTTACTTTGTAACAGTCAAAAGTGGTTATTCCCAACGTTGATCAACTCCCAATTTATGCCAAGATTTTTTAAAAGCATTATCTTTAAAGCATTATCACTGTACCATTTACACCCTGTATCCTGTGCATGTGACGAATAAACATTGATTTGATTAGATGATTAACGCACCATTCACATCAGCTATCATAGTCAATATAACAGTGACTGACTTCACCATCACTTTCTAGCCATCATTGACATTGAGATGAAGATGGTCAAACGTGAAAATATAAAATACATCGTGATCCTAATGTAATATAACAAAGCAATTCTGTTGTCTTTGCCTGCTTTATCTTTACAATGACAGGGGGTGCACCGTTCCTGGAGGTACTGCAATACCAGGTCGATGCGTGGAGTGGACGGAGCAAGCCCCTATTCCATCTCCCTGTTCCAAAAATCAATTTAATATATGGTCCCCAGATAGGGGACGTATCAGATATTAATCTGATAAGAACAGATTTTTTATTTATTTTTTGGAAAAATAATGTTTATTTTCATTTCACATTCAAATACAAGCACAAATTCAGTGCATAACGTTGTACATAACATGGATTTACAAAGACAGTACCTTAACCGTATAAAAATAGCAAAACTCCAAAAAAAAGTGCTGTTCTGAGGAACCTGACCAGCTAAAAGGCCTACATTCAAGAGAAGCATGTAAACAATTGCCTCTAACAATCTCCCAAAGCTGATCTTTCAAAGGAATAAAAACTATTATAGAAATAAAAACATATACCAAAGGGAACTCTGAATAAACCTCAGTGTATATCGAATATTTACAAAGCCTACATTTCAATTTACATGACAGAATACAGTTATACATAGGCCTATATATAGGCTATAAAAACCGTTTACAAAGAAGGGTATATCCCTTTCCATCTATGTTTAACAGATGTGATGCCCCACTTATCTATTTCGAATTGTATTTTATTCCAAATTTCTTGTTTTATAAATTTAACCAATCCCGTCGGTGACCACTTGAGGGTGTCATTGACCGCACCACATCTGGCCTCCCAAAGTTTGGTCTTGATAAGGGACACCAGAGTCACTAATTCTAATAATTGCACCTTTTCCACATGTTTTAGTTCAAATTTGGCTACCCCTTCATAATCAATGTTTTTTTAAATATTAAAATCTATTTTAATTTTCTTCCAAACTATTTGGGCAAAAGAGCATTCCCATAAAACATGGGAATTGTTTCAATTGCCGAAACAGTTGTCCCTGGGACAAAATTTATTCAGGGTCAAATTATGATCATATAATGTTGAACGGACCGGAAGACGTCTGTGTAAAACAAGCCAATTAAAATCTTTCAGTCTGTTGTCTAAACCTTTTAATTGTGCCCGTAGCCAGGTGGAAGGTGATATAGGTAATCGGTCTCTAGGACAACAATTTTCTATCAATTTCACATATAGCAGTCTGTGGTTGATTACATTTTCTTTTACTTTGCAGACAGGGTTTTTCCTTGCCCATTCAACTATTTTCTTAAAATGTAATGGGATAATTTCAGCTTTTGGTTTACTATTATCCCACTCCACCATAAACCTTAACGGTATGGACAACCAGAATTTGATTAATATATGACATTTATGTACAGAAGACGACAAAAGACAACAAACGTTTGAGTAGAACAACGCATCTAGTTTGAGAGGAATATGAGGGAAATCCCTTCCACCAGCCTCTATAGGCTGGTACATCCGATCTCTCCGTGTCAGGGCCGTGTAGAAATGGTGTGGTGTGGAATCAGGTGCAGAAGCAGATTGATAGTCCAATAAACTTTACTGGAAAGTGCGAGGCAATAATCCAAAAACAGCCAGAGGCAAAACGCACACAGGCGTAAAATACAAGCGCGCATAAACAGGCGCGCAAAACTCTTCTCAACCGAGAAGTAAGCAATATAGTAGTGGCGTACCAAACACAGGTACGAAATGACACCTAACACGAAACAATTACACACAACACTACACTAACAACAAGGAAACTAAATAGGGTGCTTAATTAGACATAACACAAGACAGGTGTGGCTAACAGACAAAACTAGTCAAACAGAAAACATAGAGCGGTGGCAGCTAGTACTCCGGAGACGACGACCGGCGAAACCTGCCCGAACAAGGAGGAGGAGCTGCCTCGGCCGAAACCGTGACAGTACCCCCCTTGACGCGCGGCTCCAGCCGTGCGCCGACTCCGGCCTCGGGACGCCCAGGAGGGCGCGGCGCCGGGCGCGTAGGATGACCACGATGGAATTCGGTCATCAGGGACGGATCCAGAATATCCCTCCTCGGCACCCAGCACCGCTCCTCCCGGACCGCACTCCCCTCCCACTCCACGAGATATTGGAGACCCCCATCCGCGTCTGGAATCCAGGATGGTCCGAACAGTGTACGCCGGAGCCCCCTCGATCTCCAACGGGGCGGAGGAGTCTCCTCAATCTCGAAGTCCTGGAGTGGACCAGCTACCACCGGCCTGAGGAGAGACACATGGAATGAGGGGTTAATATTCTTGTAATCAATAGGTAGTTCTAACCTGTAACACACCTCATTCAATCTCCTCAGGACTTTAAAAGGCCCCACAAACCGCCCGACCCAGCTTCCGGCAGGGCAGGCGGAGGGGTAGGTTTCTGGTTGAGAGCCAGACTCGATCTCCAGGTGCGTACACTGGCCCCTCACTGCGGCGTAGGTCGGCGCTCGTCTTTCGTCGACGTATGGCACGCTGCAGATGGACATGAGCAGCGTTCCACGTCTCCTCCGAGCACCGTACCCACTCATCCACAGCGGGGGCCTCGATCTGGCTCTCATGCCACGGTGCCAGAACCGGCTGATACCCTAAGACACACTGAAAAGGGGTTAGTCTAGTGGAGGAGTGGCGGAGAGAGTTCTGTGCCATCTCGGCCCAGGGCACATATCTCGCCCACTCCTCCGGCCGGTCCTGACAATATGACCTCAGAAACCTACCCACATCCTGGTTGACTCTTTCGACCTGCCCATTGCTCTCCGGGTGGTAACCCGAGGTAAGGCTCACCGAGACCCCCAAACGTTCCATAAATGCTCTCCAGACTCTGGAGGTAAACTGGGGGCCTCGATCAGACACTATATCCTCGGGTACCCGTAATGCCGGAAGACGTGAGTAAATAGAGCCTCAGCGGTCTGTAGGGCAGTAGGAAGACCCGGCATGGGAAGGAGACGACAGGCTTAGAGAACCGATCCACAACGACCAGGATGGTGGTATTCCCCTGAGAGGAGGGAAGATCGGTAACAAAATCCACCGATAGATGAGACCAGGGTCGCTGTGGAACGGGCAGGGGCTGTAATTTACCCCTGGGCAAATGTCTGGGTGCCTTACACTGGGCACATATTGAGCAGGAGGAGACATAAACCCTCACATCCCTGGCTAATGTTGGCCACCAGTACTTCATACTAAGGCAGTGCACCGTCCGGCCAATACCCGGGATGTCCAGAGGAGGGAGACGTGGTGAGCCCAATAAATCAGCCGATCCCAGACCTCGAGCGGGACGTACGTCCGACCCACCGGACACTGTGGAGGACTAGGGTGGTGCACGTACCGCCCGCTCGATCTCGCATCGACCTCCCACACCACCGGTGCCACCAGACACGACTCCGGTAGTATGGGAATGGACTCCACGCACCTCTCCTCCGCGTCATACCGGCGGGACAGAGCATCTGCCTTCCCGTTCTGGGACCCAGGGATGTAAGTGATCTTAAACACAAACCGGGCGAGAAACATAGTCCATCGAGCCTGGCGAGGATTTAGTCTCCTAGCGGCCCGAATATATTCCAGGTTACGGTGATCGGTCAGAATAAGGAAAGGGTGCTGAGCCCCCTCAAGCCAATGCCTCCACACCTTTAGGGCCTGGACTACGGCTAACAGCTCCCTGTCCCCTACGTCATAATTCCGCTCCGCCGGACTGAGCTTCTTAGAATAAAAAGCACAGGGGCGGAGCTTAGGTGGTGTACCCGGCGTTGAGATAGAACGGCCCCAATACCGGCCTCGACGCGTCTACC
Source organism: Coregonus clupeaformis (assembly GCF_020615455.1). Classification (NCBI taxonomy): domain Eukaryota; kingdom Metazoa; phylum Chordata; class Actinopteri; order Salmoniformes; family Salmonidae; genus Coregonus; species Coregonus clupeaformis. Next base: position 146,330 of record NW_025534174.1, on the reverse strand, counting down.
TCAACTTGAAATGGTAAAGTGGGATCCGGGTGCGCCAACACCGGAGCCGAGGTAAACAGGTCCTTCAGTCTTCCAAAAGCCCTGTCCGCCTCAGCCGACCACTGCAAGCGCACCGGACCCCCCTTCAGAAGAGACGTGATGGGAGCTGCCACCTGACCAAAACCCCGGATAAACCTCCGGTAGTAATTCGCAAAACCCCAAAAACCGCTGCACCTCTTTAACTGTCGTTGGGGTTTGCCAATTACGACGGCGGACACTCGGTCCACCTCCATTCTCACCCCTGACGCAGACAACTGGTAACCCAAAAGGAAACTGACTCCTGAAAGAACAGACATTTCTCAGCCTTGACATACAGGTCATGCTCCAACAGTCTCCTCAATACCCTGCGCACCAGGGCTACATGCTCGGCCCGAGTAGGGCTGTACACAAGAATATCATCAATGTACACCACCACCCCCTGCGCCTGCATGTCCCGGAAAATTTCATCTACAAACGATTGGAAGACTGATGGAGCATTCATTAACCCATATGGCATGACCAGATACTCGTAATGGCCGGATGTAGTACTAAATGCTGTCTTCCACTCATCGCCCTCCCTAATGCGCACCAAATTATATGCGCTCCTGAGGTCCAATTTTGTGAAGAACCGTGCCCCGTGCAATGACTCCGTCATAGTCCCAATCAGCGGGAGTGGATAACTATATTTAACAGTCACCTGATTGAGACCGCGGTAATCAATACACGGACGCAGACCTCCATCCTTCTTCTTCACAAAAAGAAGCTAGAGGACGCGGGAGAAGTAGAGGTCCGTATGTATCCCTGTCTCAGAGACTCGGCAATGTACGTCTCCATTGCCTTTTTTCTCCTCCTGTGACAAAGGATACACATGGCTCGCTGGAGCGCTGCTCCTGTCTGGAGGTCTATCGCACAATCCCCCTGTCTATGAGGTGGCAACCTTGCCGCTCGGGTCTTACTAAACACGAGTGCCAAATCCTCATACTCAGGAGGAATGCGCAGTGCTGGCATCTGGTTCGGACTCTCCACCGAGGTCGCCCCTACGGAAACACCCAGACAAAACCCCTCACACTGAGCAGACCACCCTTGAAGAGCCTTCTCTCGCCACGAAATAGTAGGATCATGGGTGGTCAACCAGGAAGCCCCAGTACCACCGGATACGCAGGAGAGTCAATCAGATAGAGTTGAATCGTCTCCTCATGACCCCCTGCGTCATCATCCTAAGTGGCGCTGTGAGCTCCCCAATCCACCCAGATCCTAACGGACGACTATCTAAAGCATGTACGGGGAAAGGTTTATCGACTGGAAGGAGGGGGAATCCCTAACTTAACACAAAATTTGCGATCTATAAAATTCCCAGCTGCGCCTGAATCGACTAGCGCCTTATGCTGGGAACGAGGTGCAACCTGTGGAAAACAAACAGGCAATGTAAAGTGGACGACAGAAAGCTCTGGGTAAGTAGGGCGCCTACTCACCTGGGAGGACTCCCCACTGTATGGCCTGCCATCTCCTCCTCAGGGAACCCTCCCCAGCACCTAGCCGCGGTGTGCCCTCCGCGGCCACACTTGGTGCAGGAGACTGCTCCCCTCGGGTTCCTTCCTCTTTTCGTTCTAGCGCCAGCCCCCTCCGAGCTCCATCGGACTCGGCTCGGAGGTGCTGGAGGGTGGAATGGGAGGCCCCCATCTGGGACGCCCGCTGGTCGTGAGTAGGTTGTCCAGACGAATAGCCATGTCCACAAGCTGGTCAAAAGTTAAAGTAGCGTCCTACACGCTAACTCCCTGCGGACGTCCTCCCTAAGGCTACACCTAAAATGGTCTATGAGGGCCCTCTCATTCCACCCCGCGTCAGCCGCTAGAGTCCGGAACTCCAGTGCGAATTCTTGAGCGCTCCTCATCCCCTGTCGGAGGTGGAATAGACGTTCCCCCGCCGCTCTTCCCTCTGGTGGATGGTCAAAGACCGCACGAAAGCGGCGGGAGAACTCCGCATAGGTGACTGTGGCGGAGTCTATTCCCCTCCATTCGGCGTTGGCCCACTCCAACGCCTTGCCGGTGAGACAGGAGATGAGGGCGGAAACGCTCTCGTATCCCGAGGGCGCCGGGTGTATAGTGGCCAGGTAGAGCTCCACTTGCAAAGGAAACCCTGACACCCGGCAGCGGAGCGTCGTACGCCCTCGGGAGCGAGAGCCGAATCCCACTGGGTTCCGGTGGATGAGTAGGCAGGTTCTCTGGTGGTGATGGAGCGACCGGTGGGGCTGTGGGAACACCGCTGATCTCCCAGCGCCGAAGAGTGTCCATGACGCCCTCCAACGCGTGCCCGATCCGATTGATGCGATGTTCCTGTCCCTGGAGACGTTCCTCCACGCTGTCGACTTGTGCTCCTGCTGATTCCATCAAGTGGTGTGTAATTCTGTCAGGGCCGTGTAGAAATGGTGTGGTGTGGAATCAGGTGCAGAAGCAGATTGATAGTCCAATAAACTTTACTGGAAAGTGCGAGGCAATAATCCAAAAACAGCCAGAGGCAAAACGCACACAGGCGTAAAATACAAGCGCGCATAAACAGGCGCGCAAAACTCTTCTCAACCGAGAAGTAAGCAATATAGTAGTGGCGTACCAAACACAGGTACGAAATGACACCTAACACGAAACAATTACACACAACACTACACTAACAACAAGGAAACTAAATAGGGTGCTTAATTAGACATAACACAAGACAGGTGTGGCTAACAGACAAAACTAGTCAAACAGAAAACATAGAGCGGTGGCAGCTAGTACTCCGGAGACGACGACCGGCGAAACCTGCCCGAACAAGGAGGAGGAGCTGCCTCGGCCGAAACCGTGACACTCCGGATGTACTCATATCCCCCCCAAAAGAAATTAAACAGTACACGTATGAACATTTTCCTTAGAGACACCGGCATGGGAAACACATATGCAAGGTGGAGTAATGAAGGCAGAATGTCCGCCTTCAGCACTAACACCTTGCCACTAAAAGATAGTCGCCTCACTTTCCGTAGGCCGCACTGTAGGCCTAGCTCTTACTGCAGTCCAGTGCCATGGACATCTTTGAAGTTTGGCCTCTAGTAATTTAGGACGGCAACTTTATGAAGTTGAAATAAAAATAAAAATAAAAATCTGTTCTTATCAGTTTAATATCTGATACGTCCCCTATCTGGGGACCATATATTAAATTGATTTTTGGAACAGGGAGATGGAATAGGGGCTTGCTCCGTCCACTCCACGCATCGACCTGGTATTGCAGTACCTCCAGGAACGGTGCACCCCCTGTCATTGTAAAGATAAAGCAGGCAAAGACAACAGAATTGCTTTGTTATATTCCATTAGGATCACGATGTATTTTATATTTTCACGTTTGACCATCTTCATCTCAATGTCAATGATGGCTAGAAAGTGATGGTGAAGTCAGTCACTGTTATATTGACTATGATAGCTGATGTGAATGGTGCGTTAATCATCTAATCAAATCAATGTTTATTCGTCACATGCACAGGATACAGGGTGTAAATGGTACAGTGATAATGCTTTAAAGATAATGCTTTAAAAAAATCTTGGCATAGATTGGGCGTTGATCAACGTTGGGAATAACCACTTTTGACTGTTACAAAGTAACACATTTGTAGGTTCGTAAGTCACGTGGTCATCTGCCCTCCAATCGGAAATGACAGAAAGCGTTTATAAATTAAATCCAGATTAACAGCTAAATCGGAATAATAATATATGAAATACGGGTGGGGGAATCAATTTAGAGATAATAATATTGACATAACATTTGATCTTATATCAAATATCTCTGGTAGCGTTGATGCCACAAGGGAACTGAGCAATTGTCCACTTGGTGGCGCAAGTGTTCCAATGACTGTCGCATTTGAATGTTGAACCACTTGACTTCAATACATCATCAACGCAAATAATATGAACAATAAAAATAGCCTGTTTTTATTTTACATGTCTGTAGAGCCTTGTACGATAAGACCACGGTGAAGAGGCCTTCATAAAGTTGCCCTCCTAAATTACTAGAGGCCAAACTTCAAAGATGGCCATGGCACTGGACTGCAGTAAGAGCTAGGCCTACAGTGCGGCCTACGGAGCGTTCCTGGCATATGGTCCTGACTGCCTAAATGTTTCCTCCACATAATAAACTGTACAAACATGGCATTTTAGAGGGTTACTTTTACAATTAGCCTTACTGAGCCACTACAACAAACTTCCTATCATGGACATGAAATGCCATTAGGCCTAATGAAGATACCGTATATGTAAGTTACTTAGTTGGTGTCTTGTGAATCAACTGGTATGCGCATCAGGGTTTAATATTTCCTTGATATTATACAAATGTTCCATCCCGAGAATAAATCACTCTTCACCCGGGTAACCCAGTATTTTCCGCCAAAACCGGAAGTGTCATTCAAAAGCATTATAACGCTTATAAATGTCTGGATTTGATTAGAGCTTTGATCAGCATGAAAATACAAACCTGATGCTACCTGAGCCTGATCAGACATATATTAAATGCATTTTATAATATATTTTACAAATCCAAATCCCAGATGAAGAATAAGACACTATTTCAAAGCATAGTACATGTAATGTTAGCCAAGTACAATGTAATTACTAGTTGCTACACAGGATTTAGCTAGTTAAAATGAAGTGTATCTTTAGGAGTACTTGTAATTAATGTGTACAGTACATTACCCATCCTGACAACCTAGCCCTCAATTTAAAGCTTGTGGAAGTGACATCCAAGTGGGAGAATAAATACACTAGAACACCACAGAGTATCTGTATAAGAAAATCATTCAGAGCACACTGTGCTGCCAATCACAATGTAAGGTGCGACATTTTGCGGGTGTGGAGAGCTCGTTAGAGGATAGAGAAAGCTTGCATTGAAGAGCTGGGCATCGTATTATGACCTGCATTATCTGAATTAGGCCCACAGAATTATACTTACAGAGGAGCGGCTTCTATGGAGGAACTTTGAATGTCTTTGAACTTCAGAGTTGGTTTAACGTTGGAACAGAGCAGATGTTCGCTAGCTAGCTAACAACCTTGTTTGTGCAGTGCAGCACTAGAATTAAAAACAGGTCGTAACTTTTTGTTGTTAATAAATCCAATGTGAAACGTGGTGACTATAGTATCCTTAACTAGCATTGAAAAAGTTCATCCATTCTTCTCAAATTAAATATATCTCCCTAATTTCTGAATCATGCTTGTAACGTTGTCAGTAGGATACAGTAACCTATGCTTCAGAGGGGAGGAGCAGGTAGTTTCCACACGCACACCCACTGGCAAAGGTTTCCATTCCAGCTGGCAGGCAGAAACTGGAATACGTTTCTAGAGTGAGCTTTCAAAATTACGTTCCAGGGTGTCACCCAAGTTATTTTAGTCCCTACATAAGTCATGATAACGTTATTGTGAAACGTTCCTTCTACGTAGCTGTGGTGTCCGCTGACAAAACTTATGTCCCAAGTCTTTTCAGGACGTAGAAATGTGGGGGATTTTAAACCGTTAAATATGTGTATTTTTAAGTCAACCACATAACGTTGCTAAACGTCAGAAAGTACGTTGAGAGCACTATAAAATGCAGTTTCTGGTAACCACTGGGAACGTAACTTTCGTCAGTGGGTACCTATAGTACCAGTAAGGCACGTAACAGTGTGATGGGGACAAGGACATTCCGGCTGGCCAAACCCTCCCCTAACCTGGACGACGCTGGGCCAATTGTGCATCACCTCATAGGTCTCCCGGTCGTGGCTGGCTGCGACACAGACAGGTATCGAACCAGCATCTGTAGCAACGCAGCTGCGATGCAGTGTCTTAGACCACTGCGCCACTCGGGAGGACCCTTAAGACACGTCATTTAATCTACCCTGAACATATACACAGTGTCCTGTTGGTAGGTGTCCACTGACGAAATATGCAAAATGCCAGAAAATAAGTTATTTTTTTACATAAACTGTATCACAATAGATTCATAAACAAAATCACAGCAATAAGCTCACAAAATAACAAGTCAGTAAAAACATGAACACTGCACTCCAATCAAGAACTGTAAAACTGCTTAAAGCTAAAAGTGAATAACTATGTTAGGTTTATTCAGGTGCTGCTGCTCCATCCTCATCCACAGTCTCTTCCTCGACCCGCTCCTGGAAGTCAAAATAACACAAACTGGTCATTATTTTCCTTAAACAAATTATCAAAATGCCGGTTTAACGTCGACTCCCAACTACATTCCTTTTTTACTAGCACAATCATCTAGCTATATTGACCGACTGGATTAAAGTGAAGTAAAAAGGCCATTATCCTCTATGGCCTCCATAACTTGGTTCAGAGCAGTCCTGAACTCTGTACAGATCATCTCCAATTTCACCATTATCCTCTATGGCCTCCATAACTTGGTTCAGAGCAGTCCTGAACTCTGTACGGATCATCTCCAGTTTCACCATTATCCTCTATGGCCTCCATAACTTGGTTCAGAGCAGTCCTGAACTCTTTACGGATCATCTCCAGTTTCACCATTATCCTCTATGGCCTCCATAACTTGGTTCAGAGCAGTCCTGAACTCTGTACGGATCATCTCCAGTTTCACCATTATCCTCATCTCCACTGCTTGAAGATCTGCAAAATAATAAATACTCAACAGTTTTGCTGCAAGTAGCGTGACAATACAAGCCATGAGTACCAGGCAGGACATGGATCAAGGCCATGTGAAATACCTCGATCAAAATATCCACCCTTCATATATATTAGTAGTATTGATAACCATGTACAGTGGGGAAAAAAAGTATTTAGTCAGCCACCAATTGTGCAAGTTATCCCACTTAAAAAGATGAGAGAGGCCTGTAATTTTCATCATAGGTACACGTCAACTATGACAGACAAATTGAGAAAAAAATTCCAAAAAATCACATTGTAGGATTTTGAATGAATTTATTTGCAAATGATGGTGGAAAATAAGTATTTGGTCACCTACAAACAAGCAAGATTTCTGGCTCTCACCGACCTGCAACTTCTTCTTTAAGAGGCTCCTCTGTCCTCCACTCGTTACCTGTATTAATGGCACCTGTTTGAACTTGTTATCAGTATAAAAGACACCTGTCCACAACCTCAAACAGTCACTCTCCAAACTCCACTATGGCCAAGACCAAAGAGCTGTCAAAGGACACCAGAAACAAAATTGTAGACCTGCACCAGGCTGGGAAGACTGAATCAGCACTAGGTAAGCAGCTTGGTTTGAAGAAATCAACTGTGGGAGCAATTATTAGGAAATGGAAGACATACAAGACCACTGATAATCTCCCTCGATCTGGGGCTCCACGCAAGATCTCACCCCGTGGGGTCAAAATGATCACAAGAACGGTGAGCAAAAATCCCAGAACCACACGGGGGGACCTAGTGAATGACCTGCAGAGAGCTGGGACCAAAGTAACAAAGCCTACCATCAGTAACACACTACGCCGCCAGGGACTCAAATCCTGCAGTGCAAGACGTGTCCCCCTGCTTAAGCCAGTACATGTCCAGGCCCGTCTGAAGTTTGCTAGAGTGCATTTGGATGATCCAGAAGAGGATTGGGAGAATGTCATATGGTCAGATGAAACCAAAATAAAACTTTTTGGTAAAAAACATACTTGTCGTGTTTGGAGGACAAAGAATGCTGAGTTGCATCCAAAGAACACCATACCTACTGTGAAGCATGGGGGTGGAAACATCATGCTTTGGGGCTGTTTTTCTGTAAAGGGACCAGGACGACTGATCCGTGTAAAGGAAAGAATGAATGGGGCCATGTATCGTGAGATTTTGAGTGAAAGCCTCCTTCCATCAGCAAGGGCATTGAAGATTAAACGTGGCTGGGTCTTTCAGCATGACAATGATCCCAAACACACCGCCCGGGCAACGAAGGAGTGGCTTCGTAAGAAGCATTTCAAGGTCCTGGAGTGGCCTAGCCAGTCTCCAGATCTCAACCCCATAGAAAATCGTTGGAGGGAGTTGAAAGTCCGTGTTGCTCAGCGACAGCCCCAAAATATCACTGCTCTAGAGGAGATCTGCATGGAGGAATGGGCCAAAATACCAGCAACAGTGTGTGAAAACCTTGTGAAGACTTACAGAAAACGTTTGACCTGTGTCATTGCCAACAAAGGGTATATAACAAAGTATTGAGAAACTTTTGTTATTGACCAAATACTTATTTTCCACCATAATTTGCAAATAAATTCATTAAAAATCCTACAATGTGATTTTCAGGATTTTTTTTTCTCATTTTGTCTGTAATAGTTGACGTGTACTTATGATGAAAATTACAGGCCTCTCTCATCTTTTTAAGTGGGATAACTTGCACAATTGGTGGCTGACTAAATACTTTTTTTCCCCACTGTATCTGCTGACAGCCAAACAATTTGGAATTGATGTTGACAATACAAGAGAAGCAACATGTTGTAACATATAGGCACATATAACTTGTGTGAAACATTGTATTGTATTCTTATGATTGGTAGGGGGTTATTATGTCTGAGTGAATGGGCTGCTTCTACTTTAACATCATGCTGTGTGACTTGTCTTTCTGTCGCCCTATGCGTTTTACATAAAGTCTCCTACATGGAGTGTCTGCTTCTCTGTCTGCTTCTCCGTCTGCTTCTCTGTCAGGCCATCTGCTTCTCTGTCTGCTTCTCTGTCAGGCCGTCTGCTTCTCTGTCTGCTTATCTGTCAGGCCGTCTGCTTCTCTGTCTGCTTATCTGTCAGGCCGTCTGCTTCTCTGTCGGTTTATCGGTCAGGCCGTCTGCTTCTCTGTCTGCTTATCTGTCAGGCCGTCTGCTTCTCTGTCGGCTTATCGGTCAGGCCGTCTGCTTCTCTGTCAGCTTAACGGTCAGGCCGTCTGCTTCTCTGTCAGCTTATCGGAACTACAGAGTTGGTTTAACGTTGGAACAGAGCTAATGTTAGCTAGCTAGCTAACAACCTTGTTTGTAAAGTGCAGTGCAGCACTATAATTAAAAAGAGGTCGTACCTTTTTGTCGTTAATAAATCCAATGTGAAACGTGGTGACTATAGTATCCTTAACTAGCATTGACAAAGTTCATCCATTCTTCTCAAATTAAACATATCTCCCTAATTTCTGAATCATGCTTGTAACGTTGTCAGTAGGATACAGTAACCTATTGTTAGAAATTGCGTCAATTCAAATCTGGTATCAGGAACAAAAGAGGTCAACACGACTTCTAAGATATACTAGTTATTTTAATTAATGCAAAAACCTTCAATGGTAAATATGATGTTTCGTATATACGGGCTCTCTGAGATGTCTCGCAGGACATTCCAGAGAACTAACACATTGTTTCAGAAACAATACCCAAAATACTCTGACAGAGGAAGTTTCCCACTTCTCTGCTGGCCAACCAGAGCAAAGACTTGAGCGTGGTTCAAACTCTCCCAGCCAATCCGTTAGCTCAGGGGTTGCTCTCATCTCCTCGGCACCATTTGTTACACACTTCAGCCAGGCACAAGATTATCATAACAACCTATCATAGTGAGAAGAGCCAGCTCCCTTAGACATCATTCCTATGTCCAAGGAAGACTCATAGATCACAAATAACTATTATAGTCTAGCATTTGAAGTCACAATCCTTATCTTATTTTTACCCCCTAAAACAGCTCTTCACATCAATCACAGCCTTGCCAGGTGTCACAACCTACATTAGCCCAGTCAAGAATGCATTCTTTCTAAGTTAGTCATCCCATCAATTTAGGAGAATAATAAATCCCCAATAGTCCCCCTTTTCACACCTAATACGGTGTGATTCAAAAAATAAGAAAACACAGATTGTCCTTCATTATAATACAATACAAACAAAAAATCACACTTTTATTAATAGGCCATAATGATACTAAAAAATTAAAACCCTCAGTCCATCTACACCCAACTTGCAAATTGTTACCAGTCATCAAAGAACTTCAAACCATCACATAAGAAAAGACAAACATTCACATGGTTAACTTGATTAATAAAGCATAAAACACAGGATTAATAGAACACAAAACATAAGACTATTAAAACATAAAACACAAACAGAGAAGTATATTTTGGCCCCCTTTAGACACCCTCTAGTGTCACTCCACCAAGCCTGGTAGGTCATATCCTCCATTCCTAGGTTGGAGTCCAGGATTGGGCCTTATCTCACCATCTGTGGGAAATCACCTCTCCATCTCCTTTCTCACCAAACCTCAGACACAGGAAATAAGACAACATCCACAAAGAACAAGTATACCCATAGAAGCTATAACTTCACCCAGAATAGTTACAACAATAGTTTTCCATTTATCAAATATGTTATCAAACCAACCGTTTATGGAGCTATCAATATCAGATCTCTCAGCCAGTTTGTTTGTCAGTGTAGTTACTCCCATGAAGCTCTTTTGTCACTGACCCGTCCGGTGCTATATTGTTTGAGGATGAAAATACAGCACATAGATCCAAACAGAACACAAACTCCGCCCCTCTCAGCCAAAAGCATATCTAAAGCTATTCTATTCTGCCTTGTCATTAAGATAGTTGCCGCTGTCTGCTCATCTAATCCCTTTATTGCATCACAAGTGTGGTTTATAAATCTTTGCTGGTTATAGTAAATATAATTTATCCAATCTACGTTTTTATTAATTGTTGACCACCAGAAAATACTTGATTCTAACTCAACTGCGATCTGATTCCTAGCTTTGAATTGTTCTGGAACCTCTCGAGGTACTCCTATCCCATCACAGGATCCTTTCATCAAAGGATCCCGGGAGGAGGTCCTACTTTCTACGTGACAACTCACCAGTCTCTGACACGTTTGATTGTTTGCGTATGTAGGTGAGTTCACAATCAGTTATCACCACACAACCATCAGATGTCAGCACGGGCCTGGTTTTAGTTCCTACAATCCTCTGGCTGTAACAAAGAGGAGAGATTAGTCATGGTCTCTTTCAGTTGTGATATTCTCTGTGTAGGAGCAGAGCTAAGATGCCCTACTCTGTATCCTATCTTACTAGTACTAGAAAAACAATTAGAATCCCCTGAGACTTCAAACGTAGGCAACCTAGGTCGGAATGACTTTGTTATCGGGGGATACTGATAGTTCAAGTTACTACAAGACTCTTTCACCACATTCCCAGGTGGCTTGCATGGAGGATAAACCTGTTTTTGCGTACTTCAGACTTTCAGACAGTACCTACCCTTCTATGGGTCGCACTGCCATTTCTGGTAATTCCCTACCCTCACAACACTACACCTGTCCCCAAACTGTGTATGGAGATTTACATATCCCCCACGCTCTCGATATGAGCAACTACATAGTCCCAGGATGTACACAGCGACACACATATAGTGATGTCCTCCCCTAAAGTCCCTAATCTTCCCCTTTCCCTACGTCTAGCTGTCTCCTATGCCTTCATAGACTGTGCTCAGGTATTATTTTATCAACTTGTTTTAGGTTAACTACTACTTTCTGGCTGATCAGAAGGGTTTGAGTGTGTTAGGAATATGGCCCCCACAATCAGACAGCTACCTACCGTCAGGAGACCTGTGAATCCCCACCCTTGCCCTGAGAACATGTCAGACGCCAACCCATTACTTCACCTTCTACCAAACTCACACAGGGATGATCAGACAGGGTAAGGGAATCTTCGTTAAGGAGCCAACCCCGAGCCCTAATGGTGATCGGATCTTTCTCCCTAACTCTGTGTTTGTTCATCAGGTGTAACTGGGTTTACCTTTTTGCAGTGTGTGACATGCACCCAGATGGATCTAATAGGACTTGATAGGGCCCTTCCCAACAGGCCTGCTTCCAGTTTTTCTTCTTTTAGGGACTGGATCCACACCCAGTCTCCTGGTGTGATAGAGTGGGTCACCTTCTCCTTTAGTTCACCTGTGGGGCACAAAACCTCTGACATACGGGTGTGGTTAATAAACTATCTTCACACATACGTTGAGCTCTCAATTTCTATTGTTGTTTTTTTATTTTTTATTTAATCCTATCATTATTATTTAATCCTATCACTATTTGTCACGATCGTCTACGAAATGAGTGGACCAAGGCGCAGCGTGCGATACGAACATGATGCTTTATTAAATATAAGCGTAACACGAAAACAACAAAACAACCGACGATAAGTGAAGTCCACAGTGACAATGACTGAACACGGAACAAAAACCCACAAACACAAGGTGAACACAGACAGTTTAAATATGGCTCCCAATCAGAGATAACGAGCCGACAGCTGACACTCGTTACCTCCGATTGGGAGTCACTTGACCAAACACGGAAAACACAACCAATGACAACCCAACCACACAAAACACAACCAACGAACACACCCTGGCTCAAAATACAAAGTCCCGGAGCCAGAGCGTGACAGTACCCCCCTAAAGGCGCGGACTGCGACCGCATACCTCAAAAACCCCCAAACAGGGAGGGCTGGGTGGGCATTTCTCCTCGGAGGCGGCTCCGGCTCCGGGCTTGACCACCACCCTTCCACAATCCCCCCGTAGCGCCCCCGGTCCGGTCTGACCCCGCTGGCTGGATCTGGACCGGACATAGACGGAGCGGATTGCTCAAACTCCGTAGTGGAGTAGCTGACCTGATCAGGCACCGGACTGACGACGCGCACCCTTGGCTTGGCGCGTGAGGCAGGAACTGACCGGACCTGGCTGACGATGCGCCCCCTTGGCTTGGTGCGTAGAGCAGCGACGAGCCGGACCTGGCTGACGACTCCCACCCCGGGCTTGGTGCGAGTAGCAGGAACGGGCTGAACCAGTCTGACGACTCGCTCCCCTGGCTTGGTGCGAGTAGCAGGAACGGGCTGGACCAGGCTGACGACTCGCACCCCTGGCTTGGTGCGAGTAGCAGGAACGGGCTGGACCAGGCTGACGACTCGCACCCCTGGCTTGGTGCGAGTAGCAGGAACGGGCTGGACCAGGCTGACGACTCGCACCCCTGGCTTGGTGCGAGTAGCAGGAACGGGCTGGACCAGGCTGACGACTCGCACCCCTGGCTTGGTGCGAGTAGCAGGAACGGGCTGGACCAGGCTGGCGACTCGCACCCCTGGCTCTGGTGCGAGTGGCAGGAACAGGCTGGACCAGGCTGGCGACTCGCACCCCTGGCTGGTGCAGTGGCAGGGAACAGGCCGGGCCGGGCTGGCGACGCGCACCGTAGGTTTGGTGCGAGTGGCAGGAACAGGCCGGGCCGGGCTGGCGACGCGCACCGTAGGTTTTGTGCGTGGAGCAGGAACAGGCCGGGCTGGGCTGGCGACGCACCCCGTAGGCTTTGTGCGTAGAGCAGGAACAGGCCGGGCTGGGCTGGCGACGCACACCGTAGGTTTTGTGCGTGGAGCAGGAACAGGCCGGGCTGGGCTGGCGACGCACACCGTAGGTTTTGTGCGTGGAGCAGGAACAGGCCGGGCTGGGCTGGCGACGCACACCGTAGGTTTTGTGCGTGGAGCAGGAACCGGCCGGGCTAGGCTGACGACGCACCCCGTAGGCTTTGTGCGTAGAGCAGGAACAGGCCGGGCTGGGCTGGCGACGCACACCGTAGGTTTTGTGCGTGGAGCAGGAACCGGCCGGGCTGGACTGGCGACGCACCCCGTAGGCTTTGTGCGTAGAGCAGGAACAGGCCGGGCTGGGCTGGGCTGGCGACGCACACCGTAGGTTTTGTGCGTGGAGCAGGAACCGGCCGGGCTGGACTGGCGACGCACACCGTGGGCTTAGTGCGTGGAGTAGGAACATGCCGGTCCGTACTGGGAACACACACCATTGGCCTTAACCGGGGATCAGGAACGGCCGGACCGGACTGGTAACACACCTCAGTCTCTCACGCCGTGCCTCAACTACTTCCCTCCCTCTACTTGCCAATGGCTCCCGTAATCCTGTAGCCTTCTCTCCACGTCTCCCTGTGGCAGCCTCCTGCTGCCCAGCCGCCCTAAGCCATGTGCCCCCCCAAAAACATTTTGGGGTTGCCTCGTCCCTCCGACGATGGCCCTGCTGACGCCGTTGCTCCTCTCTCAGTCGCCTCTCCACTGTTTTACTCCATGGCCGGCGATCCATCCCATCCAGGATTTCCTCCCAAGTCCAAGACCCTTTACCATCCAAAATCTCCTCCCATGTCCAGACCCTTGGCTCCTGGACACGCTGCTTGGTCCTGGTACGGTGGGTTTTTCTGTCACGATCGTCTACGAAATGAGTGGACCAAGGCGCAGCGTGCGATACGAACATGATGCTTTATTAAATATAAGCGTAACACGAAAACAACAAAACAACCGACGATAAGTGAAGTCCACAGTGACAATGACTGAACACGGAACAAAAACCCACAAACACAAGGTGAACACAGACAGTTTAAATATGGCTCCCAATCAGAGATAACGAGCCGACAGCTGACACTCGTTACCTCCGATTGGGAGTCACTTGACCAAACACGGAAAACACAACCAATGACAACCCAACCACACAAAACACAACCAAACGAACACACCCTGGCTCAAAATACAAAGTCCCGGAGCCAGAGCGTGACACTATTATTTAATCCTATCATTATTATTTAATCCTATCATTATTATTTAATCCTATCATTATTATTTAATCCTATCACTATTATTTAATCCTATCATTATTATTTAATCCTATCATTATTATTTAATCCTATCATTCCCCCTTTTTGACACATGATTTGCCCATGTGTCAATATTACCACCTTTCTAAACCATCCTTATGTAATTTATCATCCTATTGCCATGCCTTTCATTTTTGAGATTATCTTTTGCTTCTTTATTGTTCCTCCCACTTCCTTTGTCTTTTATGGCAGCTAAATTCAACTTTCATCCAGTTCAGAATCATTTAGTAATCCAATCAATCAATCTCTATATGTATAATCAATATATCTAATAGCCCACCAAAAAACTTCATCATCTTTAAATCACTACCAATGTCATATCCCTCGTTACTCTCTACCATTTGGATAACATCCCTGATGTATGTATGCCTCCTTAGAGTTCCAAATTACTTTA
This sequence comes from Coregonus clupeaformis, assembly GCF_020615455.1. NCBI lineage: Eukaryota > Metazoa > Chordata > Actinopteri > Salmoniformes > Salmonidae > Coregonus > Coregonus clupeaformis. The sequence goes on along the minus strand of NW_025534174.1, from coordinate 131,274 downwards.
CCATGGGCTACCATTGCCTTCCCATAGATAAGATCACTTAATTTACCCGTATGCAGTACATAATGGAGTACGCAAATTTTACAGCACTTTATCATTACCAATAAGCTCATCATTTGTTTTTTGTTTTAACGGTTTTGGCGCTCCAAATATAGCAGTTTTCCTGGATGAGTTTAACATTCGCCCCTCGTGTGTTATAGTGTGTCCTAGGTAAATGACCTCGCTCTACCAAAGTTGAAGTTTCTTTTTGCTCACTTTGTGTCCCTGTTCTGCCAGGAAGGTTAACAATTGGATTGTATCCCTCTTACATCCCTCCTGAGTGGGATTAGCCAATAGAATATCATCTACATAAACTAACATTTGCGTCCTTCCCTATGTTCAAACTTTCCCAAATTCCTAGTTATAGCCTGGGCTAAGATTGTAAGATTTTCCGAGTAGCCTTGAGGCATCCTAGCCTAAGTCCATTTCCTTCCCTGAAAAGTAAAGCCAAACCACCCCTGACTATCCGGATGAACTTGGATACTAAAGAAAGCATTAGCTAAATCTATCAATGTAAAATAGGAGTTCTCTGGTTTCAATTGGTTCAGCAATGTAGTTATATTTCTATTAAACTAACTGTAAGTCCATGACCATCCTCCAACAGGAAATACTGGAGAGTTTCATTGTACCTCATCTCCAGGAATTATCACCCCTCCCTTAAGTAAATGCTCAAATGTAGGTGTTATCCCTTTTATTGCTTCTGGTTTCATAGTATATTGCTTTTGGTATGGTCTATTATCGAATAGAGGAATCACTTGTACTGGAGCTACCCCCTTTATTAGTCCTACATCTGTTGTCCTTGTGACCATAATTTGAACGGAATTGCTTCTAACTCAGCCTCCTGTTCCTGAGTTAAGAAAATCTCTTCCTGTCATCCGTTAAAATTTATCTCCAGATGTACACTGGGCTGGGTTTTTGCTCTCCAATTCAACTTTATATTCTATATCTCCCAGTGGAGTGGCCATACTGATCCCCTTTTGGTGTATTCTGCCAGTCAGTAATGTTTTTCCCCTGTTTTATCCATTTACCTAGTGATAACCATTCCTCTGAATGTTCTTTCACTAGGGCAACATGGGGGCTCCACCTTTCTCTGTACAGCCTCTGGCTCTGTGAACCCATTTTAACCCAATTTGAAAAAACAACAATCACAAATAGCCAGGCCTCACTCAATTTGATAGCTCACTTTTATGACCTAATTTCTGCCTAACTGAGATGAGCTAATCTCTTACTCCTAGTTATAATCTAAAGATGGTATTACACACAAAACATGATAGATATTCCCAGTCTTAACCCATCAATAATTGTTTGTATCATTCTAATTCCTCCTAACTAATCCATTAAACCACTCAAAATTCCTCGAGTATACAATGATTATTTAATTGATTACCCTTACTCTGCTACATGTGATCTCATCTCAAATGATCCATTTATCAAATATTTATTCAACCCCCTAGGAAAACCTGTCTTCCCTTCTATTGTTCCTGTCCTCCCTGTAAATGTCATATTTGAGTTTTTAGCCAATACAATCACGGTTACATCAAATGTTCCCTCATTTAATGGTATTTTCTTCCCTAATATAACTTCCCTAAATGAGATTAAATCCCCTGCCTTCCTCTACTATCCTTATATCATTACTGGATCAATGATAATAACTGTAATAACCATCAATAATACTTGTAATAACTATTTCACATTAAATTGTGTCTTTTTTCTGATAATGTTATAATTGTAGCCTATTCCATCACTTTAATTTAAAATATAAGTTTATGTAACAAATCCATAACCCACTACAGGCTGGCGCTATTCCCCAGCACAACAGCCAATGCATACTTTCATCCTAACCAAAATAAATTATCGTTTTAAAATCGTCCAATTATTCTGTACTTTTCCGCTAACCCATTTCAGTTCGCTATTCAATTTATTTAACTGTTCTCTCTGATTATGCCCTAATTAATAAAACAAATACTTGCTATCGTTGGTCAGCATACGCTTAATGACATTCCTACCATCTGAACTATACTGTTTCTCACCCTCCCCTTGCTCCTTCGGGGAGAGCGCATGGTAACCTTATAACATATTTTCATAGACTTTTCTAGAATACTTCTATTTAAGCTATCTAATTAAACCTTTCACATTTCTCAATCGACATAGTAATCTTGGTATATAGCCCCACTGCGAAAGCTTTGTCTACTGTCCCTACCTGTGTTCGAACCAGGGATATCGCCAGTCACTCCACACCATCTGCGATGCTCTCAAAGTAACTACTTCCAGTTCATAGAGCAAGTGACGTCACCAAATGAAAATCGCAGTAGCTTTCACCTCAGCAAAAAAACTCTCTCTCCTTTTGATTCCCTATGTATAATTTAGTTTTTCTATTTAACCCATAAACACGCTACAAATAGTCCATTCAACATTACCAAACCAAATACTCCATCGTACTCCATTCAATCAACACATCAGCCGTGGAATTTACACTCATAAATGCAGATTGTTACTCCATGCCTTGAAATGATAAATAGATTTCCACTAATAGTACCATTAATGATCTCATCTTACCCTCTGACACAAAATGAAGTTCCCTCACTGTACTACGTTAGCTCTACCATGATAATTAGTTCAATTTAACCCTCTATTTGTTTTGTACTATATTATACATTACGTCTAAAACAACATTACTTAGTTTATTCCACCATCACATTATCCAACAACGCCACAATCTTAAACTCATATGGGGGCGGCTGGCAGTTTAGTGACCAATAGCGCCACGCCAACAACCGAGAGGTCGCGGTTACAATCCCGAGCCGACCAGGCGAAAAATCTGCCGATGTGCCCTCGAGCAAGGCACTCAACCCCAATTGCTCCCATAAATCGCTCTAGACAAGAGCGTCTGCCAAATTACCAAAAACGCAAATGTATATATTCTCTACTTTCTCACCAAACGCACGTCTACGCTCGGTGAGCAAGTTTAGAACACTCTCTCGTCAGATACCCACATGCGTTCCCAGCCATCTCCCAGTGTTTTCATGGCTCCAAAAGCCACACTTTCGCTCTCTCCAGCCCCTCCCCTCGAAACTCTACCTTTTTGAGGAGCTGTGAGGAGCTGCTTCTCGTCCCAGCGCGCCTCCAATATTCCGCCGTTACTCAAAGTACTCCAGTCCATTTATTTAAATCAAATAATTCCCACCTAATTAGTTAAAGTTGGTGCACGTTTATAAACCGAATTATTTCGGTCTAATTGTTTAACCAGTATTTGCACGGTCAAACATCAAACGTTAAATCAAATAATAAACCAAATAGCCCAAACCAAGCACCTAAAACCAGTATTATTCTATGTCAAACATCAAACCTCAAATCAAATACTAAACCGAATTGTTTCGACACAACTATTCAAAAGCAGTATTATGCTATTTCAAACACCAAACGTTATATTTCAAATGTATCAGTTCAAACGTTTTAGTTCAGTCACACAATTCATCACTTTAGCTTTATGTTCCCAATTGTTTTTAACGGGTTATATGGTTTAAGCAACCACAAATCCAACAGTTATTCCCAAATTATACAGTTAGGACAGCCATAGACGTCTTAATATACAGGTTTATTATTTTTAATAACTCCTATTCACTATTTTATTTCGTCTGTGATCATTCGCGCACTCATGCATACAACAACACCCAGTGTCCCCCTGACTCTATCCGTATCTAGCCTTCTGATACGTGTCAGTAGCGTAACACTATCTAAAATTTAAGTGGCCATTATGATCCTAGCCATATCTTCAGTGGATATGTGCCACAACGTTACACTTTAATAAATTAATCCCTGTATCTCACGGTTCCACCATTTGTGGTCCAGAGACTTCAGTATTTTCCTCAGAACCTAGCCATATCTCTTCTGGATATGTGTCTCAGAAACAATACTCAACTAAAATTTTGGCGCTCCTCTGCCCTTAACCAATAATTCCCTGTATCTCCAGTTCTCACCCCTGGTGATCCTAGCCTGGGGACTTCAGTATTTTCTCTGAACCTAGCCATATCTCTTCTGGATATGTGTCAGAGAAACAATACTCAACTAAAATTTTGGCGCTCCTCTAATCCTAGCCATATCTCTTCTGGATATGTGTCAGTAGCCAACGCCCTTAGCCAATAATTCCCTGTATCTCCAGTTCTCACCCCTGGTGATCCTAGCCTGGGGACTTCAGTATTTTCTCTGAACCTAGCCATATCTCTTCTGGATATGTGTCAGAGAAACAATACTCAACTAAAATTTTGGCGCTCCTCTAATCCTAGCCATATCTCTTCTGGATATGTGTCAGTAGCCAACGCCCTTAGCCAATAATTCCCTATGTCATCCAGTTCTCACCCCTGGTGATCCTAGCCTGGAGACTTCAGTACTATTTCCCGATCCTATCCGTACCTAGGCTTCTGGTACGTGCCGGTGAAACAATACTCTACGGTACCAAGGTTTAAACATCACATCTTCCAAAGGCTTGCATGTCACAATATTGTGCTTATCTACTCATAATAGTTTCATAATTTAGTTCACTTACATCAGACAGGTGTTTCACAAAATTAATTTGGATAAAGCCAATGTGCAGATCTTTGGTTATTTAACAACAGGTATCTGCTTACCTTTTTAGAAGCCCGGGCAGTTTGTGAAACACACGGTTCGATTAAAGAGTTGACCAAATGGGCCGGACAGTATCCAGCGAAGTCCCTTCTACCAGACCGCGTCGGGGTCACCAATTGTTAGAAATTGCGTCAATTCAAATCTGGTATCAGGAACAAAAGAGGTCAACACGACTTCTAAGATATACTAGTTATTTTAATTAATGCAAAAACCTTCAATGGTAAATATGATGTTTCGTATATACGGGCTCTCCGAGATGTCTCGCAGGACACTCCAGAGAACTAACACATTGTTTTAGAAACAATACCCAAAATACTCTGACAGAGGAAGTTTCCCACTTCTCTGCTGGCCAACCAGAGCAAAGACTTGAGCGTGGTTCAAACTCTCCCAGCCAATCCGTTAGCTCAGGGGTTGCTCTCATCTCCTCGGCACCATTTGTTACACACTTCAGCCAGGCACAAGATTATCATAACAACCTATCATAGTGAGAAGAGCCAGCTCCCTTAGACATCATTCCTATGTCCAAGGAAGACTCATAGATCACAAATAACTATTATAGTCTAGCATTTGAAGACACAATCCTTATCTTATTTTTACCCCCTAAAGCAGCTCTTCACATCAATCACAGCCTTGCCAGGTGTCACAACCTACATTAGCCCAGTCAAGAATGCATTCTTTCTAAGTTAGTCATCCCATCAATTTAGGAGAATAATAAATCCCCAATACTATGCTTCAGAGGAGAGGAGCAGGTAGTTTCCACACGCACACCCACTGGCAAAGGTTTCCATTCCAGCTGACAGGCAGAAACTGGAATACGTTTCTAGAGTGAGCTTTGTTGCGATTTTTGTGGGACTGGAGAAAAATACCCGGAAAGGAAAATAAGGTTATTACCTGGATTCCGTGCTTTTAAAATAACTGTGCTGTTCCTAAAAAGTATAGAACACTTTTTCCGGTTCTTTTTAACGTTATTTTTCAGTTCTGTTCCCTGAACCGGTTCCAATCCTAGAGAAATTATGTGGATGAAGTTCATGCTTAGGCTAATAAACTATAAAGGGAAATAAATTGCTACAGTTTACACTTTTTTAAAGTAATTTAATGAAATGTTGTAATCTGATCTCGGAATGCACGGACCGTTAGTAGTGGGGGAACAGGAAGTTCCGGGCAGGCGGGCACCATTCTTCACAATAAAGAAAGCGCCAGAACTGTGCAGTCAAGAAGATAACCTTTGTGTCCGTTTCTATTTATTACTAGAGGTATGTAATAGCACGTTTAAACTTTCTAATGTCGAAATAACATGTCATATCATGCTCAGTAACAAATCCGTTAAGGTATTATCACGTTTGTTTGATGTGTTATTTTTGTGTCAAACCGAGTGAGTGAAAGAACGTGATAAAAACTATTTTACAAGTCACATAGCTAGAGATGTTGGGTTTGTCTGAGTGAATGTACATACTTTTCTCATGTTAGTTTAATAAATAATCAATTTATTTGAGATTTTGAGTTCGTTTTGCATGTTATTGGTTTTGTGTAAAATTCCCAAGCTGATAAAATGGCGGAGCCCTCTCGGTCAGCGTCAACGGACTTCAGTGAGGACAGTGCGGGTGCATCAGAGACAATTTCACTGTCGCACTACTGTTTTGAAGCTGAATGTAATGATTATCAGTTTTCTACATGTGTACTAATATTCAGACACATTCTGTTGTTTCTGTCTTTATCAATAAATGTTACTATGGTGTGAACAGGAAATACAATTGGTTTTTGAAGTAATACAGTGAAGACAAGGTTATTCAGGAAATTAGCACATAGTGCTGTCTAAAACAATCTGTAACCTTGTACTAAATGGTTTTTGAGTCATTTATGCGTTTATCTACTATAGGTTAGGTATTAGCTCAAAAGTATTGTGGAGCTCCTGCACCTTAATATAAACAGTACCGGCACCCAAAATCAGTATTAGCACCTATTTCAGTCCAAGTCAAGCACTGAATTAAATAATTGAACAAGAAAAAAGTTAAAATATTTTTAGAGAATAAAGAAAGTGCCAGAACTGTGAAGACAATAACTTTTTGTATCTGTTTCTCTTTATTAATACTGGCCGATTCAGATAAGTCTGAGGCCGGTAACATCAACAGTGAGGACAACACCCAGCCTGCCTCTCTCCTTCCACGCTGAGTCCAAACCTACAGTCACTGGGTCCTGATTGTGACAGTGGAGCCCAGTTTACTGCAGGATCCAGAGATGGCATCAGTGAAGCTGGAAGACTGCAGTCAAACACTGGAGCTGAATGTCAACATTAAAGATGAAGAAGAGGAGAAGAAGATTGGGAAATCTGTTTCTCAGGGTAAGAGCAGGTTCTAACTAAGTTTGTTGGACATGATTTGGAAAGGCACACACCTGTCTATATACAGTGCATTCGAAAAGTATTCAGACCCCTTGACTTTTTCGACATTTTGTTACGTTACAGCCTTATTGTAAAATTGATTAAATAGTTTTTTTCCCTCATCAATCTACACACAATACCCCATAATGACAAAGCAAAAACGTGTTTTTATCAGTTGTTGCAAAAACAACAACTGAACAATCACATTTCCATAAGTATTCAGACCCTTTACTCAGTACTTTGTTTAAGCACCTTTGGCAGTGATTACAGCCAAAGTCTTAATGTGTATGACGCTATAACCTTGGCACACCTGTATTTGGGGAGTTTCTCCCATTCTTCTCTGCAAATCCTCTCAAGCTCTGTCAGGTTGGATGGGGCGCGTCGCTGCACAGCTATTTTCAGGTCTCCAGAGATGTTCGATTGGGTTTAAGTCCCGGCTCTGGCTGGGCCACTTAAGGACATTCAGAGACTTGTCCCGAAGCCACTCCTGCGTTGTCTTGGCTGTGTGCTTAGGGTCGTTGTCCTGTTGGAAGGTGAACATTCGCCCCGGTCTTAAGGTCCTGAACGCACTGGAGCAGGTTTTCATCAAGGATCTCTCTGTACTTTGCTCCAATCATCTTTCTCTCTATCCTGACTAGGCTCCCAGTCCCTGCCGCTGAACAACATCCCCGCAGCAATATGCTTCCACCACCATGCTTCACCATAAGGATGGTGCCAGGTTTCCTCCAGACGTGATGCTTGGCATTCAGGCCAAGAAGTTCAATCTTGGTTTCATCAGACCAGAGAATCTTGTTTCTCATGGTTCGAATCCTTTAGGTGCCTTTTGGCAAACTCCAAGCGGGCTGTCATGTGCCTTTTGCTGAGGAGTGGCTTCCGTCTGGCCACTCTACCATAAAGGCCTGATTGGTGGAGTGCTGAAGAGATGGTTGTCCTTCTGGAAGGTTCTCCCATTTCCATAGAGGAACTCTGGAGCTCTGTCAGAGTGACCATCATGTTCTTGGTCACCTATATAGACAGTTGTGTGACTTTCCAAATCATCTCCAATCAATTGAATTTACCACAGTTGGACTCCAATTAAGTTTTAGAAACATCTCAAGGATGATCAATGGAAACAGTATCCACCTGAGCTCAATTTAGAGTCTCATAGCAAAGGGTGTGAATACTTATGTAAACAAGGTATTTCTGCTGTTTTATTTTTAATACATTTTCAAAAATGTCTAAGAACCTGTTTTCACTTTGTCATTATGAGGTATTGTGTGTAGATTGATGAGGATTTTTTTTATTTAATCAATTTCAGAATACGGCTGTAACGTAACAAATTGTGGAAAATGTCAAGGGGTCTAAATACTTTCATTTTACATTTACATTTTAGTCATTTAGCAGACGCTCTTATCCAGAGCGACTTACAGTTAGTGAATACATCTTTTTTTTTTTTACTGGCCCCCTGTGGGAATCGAACCCACAACCCTTGCATTGCAAACCCCATGCTCTATCAACTGAGCTACATCCCTGCCGGCCATTCCCTCCCCTACCCTGGACGACGCTGGGCCAATTGTGCGCCGCCCATGAGTCTCCCGGTCGCGGCCGGCTGCGACAGAGCCTGGATTCGAACCAGGATCTCTAGTGGCACAGTTAGCACTGCGATGCAGTGCCTTAGACCACTGCGCCACTCAGGAGTACGATGCACTGTACATATCCAAAAGTGGACCTAGAAGTTTGTCCTTAAATATCTATTGGGAGCCCATCTGGACCTTCTGCTTTACCTCCCTTCATATTGAAAATAGCATCAGATATTTCAACATCATCCAATTCCTTTTCCAGATCCAATTTTGGTTTATTTCTACAGGATCCATTGATAATTGTCCTTGTAAATTATGAATTGCATTAAAGGCTGAATTTTACTTCTTACTGTGCCAGGCCAGCAATTTACCAGGTTTTTCACCTTGATCATAGAAGGACTGTTTCTGCCTAGTTAAGCTGTTTGCAGCCTTTGAGGTGGGAAGTTCTTCATACTGAGCTTTAAGACCAAATCATTCCTTGTTTACTTCTACTGAGTTATCCAAAAAAGCTTCCCTCTCCAATTCTCTCATTTTGCTCTCCGTCTCTCATTTTCTGATTTTATTTTATTTGAAACTGGTAAAACGTATAATTTGCCCCCAAATATGTGCTTTGAAAGCCTCCCATCTGGTACTCGCTGACGTTTGGTCAGTGTTCAATGTCAAATAAACATCTATATGCACTCCAACGTAATGTAAGAAGTCTGGGTCCTGAAACCATCTGGGATGCAAACGCCATCTAGAGGATCCTTTTACTAGTTTTGTATCCCTATAGAATAATCACACAAGGGAATGGGCATTCAAAACAAAAGTATCATATCCACTTCCTGCTACATTGGGAAGCAATGAGCAGGAAACTAAAAAGTAGTCTACATGAGAATATGATTTAAATGTTGACGAGTAACATGAATAATCCCTTTTACTCGGGTTCTGAGTCCTCCAACGTTCACATAGATTTAAGTCCTTAATGAAATGCTGTAATTTCTTTCTACTCTGCGAGTGGGAAGTGTCTAAACCAGAGGAGCTATCTAGATGAGGATCAAGAGTGCAATTAAAGTCCCCTGTCATTAGGACTTTAACAGGAATGGAGGCTATCAATAGAAATACATTCTCAAAGAATTTGGGATGATCATCATTAGGACCATAAACATTAACCAGATTAATATGCTCATTCAAAAGAGTTTCCTGTATCAAAATGTATCTACCAGCTGTATCAGTTATAATAGTATCCACTTGAAACGGAACAGATTAGTGAATTAAAACCATAACACCATGAGAATGAGAGGAGAAACAGGATGCTACTACTGGCCCTTGTCATCTCCTGCATACTTTAAGTAGCTCATCCTTCAACAAGTGAGTTTCTTGTAGGAACACAATTCATTTAAGTCATTTAATCAAAGATGTAAACATGGAATAAGCTATAGCATAAAGACATATCTAAAATCTGTTTAGTAACCACAAAGACCGCATTAATATTTTGTAGTGAGGAAAATATGTAAAGATCTGTTGAAACAAACATAGATATTTCCTAACAGTAAAACACTGAACCCCATTCCACTGTCTCCCTAACCGAGACAACCAACGCTTCCTCTCCCACCTCCCCCTGATCGTAGAGTGTAGCTTGGTGGACGACTGATCCATTAAAGAGAGCAGTCTAACCTAAGCGACGCTAAACAAAACAAAGTGTCTCCTGCCTTCTCTCTGCCATTACTTCTCACAATCAAAACAAAAGGCCTATCTTGCAAGATGTTGTGTGAAATATCACAACAAAAGGCCTTTTTAGCAAGATGATATGTGAAATATCACGTAGTATTTGTTTGAAAAGTAGCAAAGAATAGCTCCACCTAAAACAGTAACGCTAGTTAGTGAAACCTGAGACTAACTTTACAGTATGGACCGTCCAAAATAGTCGTAGATGATCCGCAACACAGGGTCTGTTGCTAGTAGCTACCAAGTAACATATGTATAGCGTTAATGTAGTATACCATGATACGTTTATAAACCAAAAAAAGTATCAAAGATCAGAAATGAACAGCCTACGTGAGAAAAATAGATATCATTGAATATGTGCTATGTTACCCAAAGGCCCTTTGCACATGATGTTAGGCTTGCACCTGAGTGTCAATCATTTTAGTCCAAGGATATGATCAAAAGGCCTCCATCATTCTTAAATGGAAGAAGTTTGGAACCACCAATACGTTTTCTATACCTCACAAATGACAGGCTACTTTGACACTGAGAATCTGAGATCAATAAAAACGACTTTGTCTTGAATCCATCAATAGCCGAGGCCCCTAAGTGTGCAGAGAAACACATTGTATAATATGAGCAGGAAGATACAGTCCTAAAAAAGCTTTTCAGTTTCACTGACTCACCCAATGATGTGCAGCTCACTCACCGGCCAAAAGCTTATCTCTCTCTTGCTTTACTTTTTTAAACAATGCTGTTCGCTCAATAGGCCTATTTGGAAGTTGATAACTTGGGAACATACAGACATTAGTATTTTATTTTCAGCAGGATCCATTTGCTTTACAACCTGTGTTTTCCAGCGATTGTATTAGAAATATTTGTGAAAGGCCTGTTTTGGCTGCATGCTGTTAACTGACAGATTTGCCACACGTTAGGCATGCCTTGTGATTTGGCTACACACAATCCACAGCTAGGCTATTTTTTAAAATTAGCTATGGATCCTCTGTGGCGAAATTCTAGGCTTACTCCTGGTGTAGTATTGGGAATTATTTAATTTATTTCTGAACAGACAGCTATTATTCTATTAGGAGATAAATGATGAAGTGCAATGCTGGAGAGAAGAGAGTTGCCGGCTTATGTCTATAACAGCACAGAGAGGGAGAGAGATCATAGAAAGTGAATGTCATTTTATTTCTGTGAGAGATACAGGCATAAATCCATTTATTTTAGATTTCCGAGTTTGTTTTTTGCATTTTTGGTTTTGTGTAAAATTAACAAGCTGGTAAAATAGTGCAGCCCACTCGGTCAGCGTCAACGGACTTCAGTGCAGTGCAGAGAGACAATTTCACGGTTGCACTACTGTTTTGAAGCTGAATGTAATGATTATACGTTTTCTACATGTGTACTAATATTCAGACACATTCAGTTATTTCAGTCTTTATCAATAAATGTTACTATGGTGTGAACAGGAAATACAATTGGTTTTTGATTTAAGTGATACAGTGAAGACAAGGTTATTAAGGAAATTAGCACACAGTGCTGTCTAAAACAAACTGTAACCTTGTACTAAATGGATTTTGTAATTTATGCATTTACAGTACCAGTCAAAAGTTTGGACACACCTACTCATTCAAGGGTTTTTCTTAATTTTTACTATTTTCTACATTGTAGAATAATAGTGAAGACATTTAACCTATGAAATAACACATGGAATCATGTAGTAACCCAAAAAGTGTAAACAAATCAAATATATTTTAGATTCTTCAAAGTAGCCACCCTTTGCCTTGATGACAGCTTTGTAGAATCTTTGTAATCTACAATGTAGAAAATAATACAAATAAAGATAAATAGGTGTTCTAAAACCTTTGACTGGTACTGTATGTGAATTTGGGAAAATCTACTATAGGTTAAGTACCAGCACCTCAAATATCTAGTGCTTGAGCTCCTGTTCCACTTATAGAATGTTAGCTCAACAGTATTGTGGAGCTCCTGCACCTAGATATAAACAGTACCGGCACCCAAAATGAGTACTGGCACCTATTTCAGTCCAAGTCAAGCACTGAATTAGATAATTTAACAAGAAGAAATATAATATATTTTTAGAGAATAAAGAAAGTGCCAGAACTGTGAAGACAATAACTTTTTGTGTCTGTTTCTCATTGTTACTACAGGACGACTAGAATTAAATCTGAGGCCGGTAGCATCAACAGTGAGTACAAACCCAGCCTGCCTCTCTCCTTCCACACTGAGTCCAAACCAACAGTCACTGGGTCCTGATTGTGACCGTGGAGCTCAGTTTGCACTGCAGGAGCAAGAGATGGCATCAGTGAAGCTGGAAGACTGCAGTCAAACACTGGAGCTGAATGTCAACATTAAAGATGAAGAAGAGGAGGAGAAGATTGGGAAATCTGTTTCTCATGGTAAGAGCAGGTTCTATCTAATTAAGTTTGTTGTTTGTTCCAACTTCCCACTGTGCATGAAAAGTTGCAGTAGAACTGTTTCTTGATGAACTGTTTCAATGAGAAGGTAGATATTATTTCATGCTACTGATACTTACAAGGTTTGACACCAGTATTGCCAGCATGTGTTTTATTCACTGGGCTATCTGGAGTGATCAGAGAGTAGACTAAAGAAGTGAAGTAGACAAACTGCCAATGTTTTAATGTTCTATGAAATGAGTCTGTGTAGTTACTAACCCTTGTGATAGTGAGTGGAGGATGATATGGCTTCTACATTTGCATTGCTTGCTCTTTGTGGTTTTAGGGTGGGTTTCTTTGTGACAACTTCTGATGTATAAAGGGCTTCATAAAATACATTTGATTGACATGTACAGTGGGCAGAACAAGTATTTGATACACTGCCGAATTTTGCAGGTTTTCCTACTTACAAAGCATGTAGAGGTCTGTAATTTTTATCATTGGTACACTTCAACTGTGAGAGACAATCTAAAACCAAAATCCAGAAAATCACATTGTATGATTTTTAAGAAATTAATTTGCATTTTATTGCATGACATAAGTATTTGATACATCAGAAAAGCAGAACTTAATATTTGGTACAGAAACCTTTGTTTGCAATTATAGAGATCATACGTTTCCTGTAGGTCTTGACCAGGTTTGCACACACTGCAGCAGGGATTTTGTCCCACTCCTCCATACAGACCTTCTCCAGATCCTTCAGGTTTCGGGGCTGTCGCTGGGCAATACGGACTTTCAGCTCCCTCCAAAGATGTTCTATTGGGTTCAGGTCTGGAGACTGGCTAGGCCACTCCAGGACCTTGAGATGCTTCTTACGGAGCCACTCCTTAGTTGCCCTGGCTGTGTGTTTCGGGTCGTTGTCATGCTGGAAGACCCAGCCACGACCCATCTTCAATGCTCTTACTGAGGGAAGGAGGTTGTTGGCCAAGATCTTGCGATACATGGCCCCATCCAAAGAATGATGTTTCCACCTCCATGCTTCACGGTTGGGATGGTGTTCTTGGGGTTGTACTCATCATTCTTCTTCCTCCAAACACAGCGAGTGGAGTTTAGACCAAAAAGCTCGATTTTTGTCTCATCAGACCACATGACCTTCTCCCATTCCTCCTTTGGATCATCCAGATGGTCATCGGCAAACTTCAGACGGGCCTGGACATGCGCTGGCTTGAGCTGCAGGATTTTAATCCATGATGGCGTAGTGTGTTACTAATGGTTTTCTTTGAGACTGTGGTCCCAGCTCTCTTCAGGTCATTGACCAGGTCCTGCCATGTAGTTCTGGGCTGATCCTCACCTTCCTCATGATCATTGATGCCCCACAAGGTGAGATCTTGCATGGAGCCCCAGACCGAGTGTGATTGACCGTCATCTTGATCTTCTTCCATTTTCTAATAATTGCGGCAACAGTTGTTGCCTTCTCTACCAAGCTGCTTGCCTATTGTCCTGTAGCCCATCCCAGCCTTGTGCAGGTCTACAATGTTATCCCTGATGTCCTTACACAGCTCTCTGGTCTTGGCCATTGTGGAGAGGTTGGAGTCTGTTTGATTGAGTGTGTGGACAGGTGTCTTTTATACAGGTAACGAGTTCAAACAGGTGCAGTTAATACAGGTAATGAGTGGAGAACAGGAGGGCTTCTTAAAGAACAACTAGCAGGTCTGTGAGAGCCGAATTCTTACTCGTTGGTAGGTGATGAAATACTTATGTCATGCAATAAAATGCTAATTATTTACTTAAAATCATACAATGTGATTTTTCTGGATTTTTGTTGAAGTGTACCTATGATAAAAATTACAGACCTCTACATTAGGGGTGTAACGATCCATCTACTACATCGATGTATCGATTTATATTCCTATGATCCAACTACATCGATCTGTGCTCGTGAGTTGGCCTTTTGGACAACATATATCAATCTAACATCGTTTTAAAATGTAATAAATCGATTGTATCGATACTAGGAAATAACCCATTGGATTTAAGCACGTCAGACTTTATATGGATGTTTTTTCTTAGCACTTTTAATGATAAAGGCTTTAAACATTACTCGATTCAGTCTGCCTATCCGTGACGTCATCGCCCGCGCCAGCAGCAGCGCAAAGGCGCAAAGACAACAAAACATTGCATGGCGGACGACAGAGGAGAAGCCGATCGAGCGAGAAATTATCAAGCCACCATTGCGGTCCTTACAAGAAACAGGAATCTAGGAAACTTCACCTGCACTGTCCAGTATCCAGGTATTTATTTCAGTCACACTGGTTGAATTTTTGGCTAAAAAGGTTACTGAATCGATTTCAAGTCACTGAATCGCTTTCGATCGTATCGTTCTAAATGAACCAATATCGCCCTTGAATCGTATCGACAACCACGAATCGTGATACAAATCGAATCGTTGTTAAAACGAATCGTTACACCCCTACTCTACATGCTTTGTAAGTAGGAAAACCTGCAAAATCGGCAGTGTATCAAATACTTGTTCTCCCCACTGTATATCACACCAACTGACTGGTTCTTCTGATGTTGTTCACACAGGAGACCATGTTGAGACATTCTCTACATCCAGAGAGCAACAGCAGGAAGATCACAGAACTAAGAGGTCTCACCACTGCCCACATTGTGAGGAGAGTTTCTCAATTCTATCAAAGTTAAAAATACACCTACAAGTACACACAGGAGAGAATATGTATTCCTGTACTGACTGTGGGAAGAATTTCACAACATCAAAGGCTCTGACAGTTCATCAGAGAATGCACACAGGAGAGAAGAATTACTCCTGCTCTGACTGTGTAAAATGCTTCACAACATCAACTCAGCTAAAAGTTCATCAGAGTGTGCACACAGGAGAGAAGCCTTACTCCTGCTCTGACTGTGGGAAGAGTTTCTCTCGACTGGACAACTTAGAAAGACATGAACGTATACATACAGGAGAGAAGCCTTACTTCTGCTCTGACTGTGGGGCAAGTTTCTCTCAACTGGGCCACTTAAAAACACATGAACGTATACATACAGGAGAGAAGCCTTACTCCTGCTCTTAATGTGAGACGAGATTCTACAGATTGGGCAATTTAAAAAGAAACCAACGTATACATAAGAAGAGGTAGTGGATTGGATCAAATGAAGAAAGCATAGAACACTACATTGTAATCCTATTGTTTCTCACTGTGAGAGAACTGTGCAGAGGAAAGGGAGTGTTGTAGAATGTTGGCATCTCTTTACTTTACTGATCAGTGTTCACCTTGTCAGTTTTGGTGTGTTTTGTTAGCTTCTACTGTATAGATATTGAGATAACCTTGGATTTGCCCTTAGGGTTGAATATCCTCTGTGAGGTGTCTCACAATGGAGTCTGATGGTTGACTGGGTGGTACTGCTTCCCTCTGCAGTTTTCTGTGGGAATGAGCTAGTAGACACAACATAACACTGAGTGTACAAAACATTAAGGACACCTGCTCTTTCCATGACATAGACTGACCAGGTGAACCCAGGTGAAAGCTATGATCCTTACTGATGTAGTTGTGGTGTATTTATTATGGATCCCCATTAGCTTTCAGCAGAAAACAAGAAACTGCAGTTGCAGTGGGCTATGGAATGAAAAACACTAGACACTGGAAAAATAGAAAAACATAGCCTGGTCTGATGAATCCCGTTTCATGCTGATGGGAATATAGAATGTCACTGGAAATTATATTTTCTCCATATTTTTTGTACAAAACATAGAAACGTGCTATTTTCACATATGTCGATGTTGGGGTGGTGCTGGAAATGATAAACATGGAGTTGAAACATGTAGAAATGTCCCTTTAAGGCTAAAACAAAAGGAGGGGGTTGGTCGGAAATTGGACCAACTGACTTGTTGGAGAAGTGGCATCCTATGACGATGCCACATTGAAAGTCACTGAGCTCTTCAGTAAGGTCATTCTACTGCCAGTGTTTGTCTATGGAGATTGCATGGCTGTGTGCTCCATTTTATACACCTGTCAGCAACGTGTGTGGCTGAAATAGCCAAATCCACTATTTTTAAAGTGGTGTCCACATACTTTTGTATATGTAGTGTACTTTGCATGTTAGCTTAACATGATACTACTTAGCATGTAAATTAATGTTAAAAACAACAAATTGGAATTTGTAAAATATCATACATATCGCAAATTCGTAACATATTGAACGAATTGTAATTCGTAACATACTATACATCCTAGAAATGGTATTACATTCATAGGCCAATGTAATGTAACATAACATACTGTATCATACTATATTGAGTGGTATGTTTTTTTGTAACATATAGTACGTTTTTCTCTGACACCAAGTTGTCCCTCTGCAGTATTCTGTGGGAATGAGCTCGTAGACACCTATCAGATAGAGATGGTGTGATGATCAGTTTTCACCATTACTTTGGGTGGATTAGTTTTTACTACATAACTGTGATGATACACAGGCTATGAAACGACTACATGTGTTTATTAAATTGTCTTTTAAAACTAGATTCATTCTTTTTGTCACTGATAAATATATTTGGATAACTGTAATGAACGTAATTGATCTGGTAATGAAAAATAAACATTCTACATGAATTTGTGCTGGTCAACCTTTGTTTTTGGTTTATCTATACAGAAAATACAATGGTTTTGTTTAATTCATGGCATTCAAAATAATGTACATGTCTATTATCTAGTCAAAACATGTCACTACACCTTTACGCATCACAATTGGGACAAGCCAATTTGCTAGCCACCATTATTTCCTACAATGCATAAAAATAGATGTTTTGCAGTATAAAGGACTTACATATGTTTCTTATTAAATAACAGTGAAATAAAATGGGGGGAAAAGTAGTGTCATTTTAAAGTGTTTTATACGGTACCAAAGTCCAGGGACAGCATTACCACAACAAATCAACAATGACCCACTTACTATTGGGGAGTGGAACCAGAGAAGAAGCTTGGGTTACCTTTCTCACACCACTATAGTATTCATTTCAACAGACCCTTTCCATCCCCCATTGTTGGAGCTCAATATATGCCCAGGACTATATTGAGGTTCAGGCTGTTGTAATGTCCAGTTGATTATGTAAATAGTCTTGTTACGGTGTAGTTACATGTAGTTACACTGTAATAAGGACCCCATAAAAGGAAGCGTTACCGTAAATAGTTTTGTAGAGCTATGGTATTGATGGGCCATTTGAGGGTGAGTCATTGACATTTATGATCAGTAAGAGCTGTGAACTCACCTGTGATGGCCCACGTCTATCACAACCTTTCCTACTGTGTTAGTAGAACCACAGCATTTTAGGCAGCCATTGTTCCAAATGTGTTCATACATACAGTACAATGGGAGGGGGTGTGGCATGCAGAGGGGAGGACCAGGAAGTTGATCTCAGACTTCTATTTAGTACTGGGATTCTATTCAGAGTTACCCTATTGACAGTGAGGACAAACCCAGCCTGCCTCCCTCCACACTGATTGTGACCCAGTTTGCACTGCAGGATCTAGAGATGGCATCAGTGAAGCTGGAAGACTGCAGTCAAACACTGGAGCTGAACGTTAACATTAATGATGAAGAAGAGGAGGAGAAGATTGGGAAATCTGTTTCTCATGGTAAGAGCAGGTTCTATCTATCTAAAAATTATCTTGATAAATTACCCAGTCTATTGCTAGGTTGAATTTTGTAATTCTGACATCCAATTCCAATACTCTTCAATACTTTTGTGGAATGTGGAATTGGAATTTGAGTTATTTTGTGAATTGAAATGGAATTGACCCTGACATTTGCTAACCCTTGTGATAGTGATTGGGGGATGATATTGCTAATAATTTTCAAAGGGAAGTTGGTTTTGAAGTTTCTGTCCTATATTAAGAAAGATAAATAAATAAATATATATATATATATATATATATATATATATATATATATATATATATATGATATTTACCTGTATTTAACACATTTTTGGGCACTCAGTACTTCAATATTTACTTCCACAAATGTTTAAACTGGTACCTGCTACCTTCAGACACTTGTAGGCGTCCCTAGAGCGAAACAACAGACATGAACTTGTTGGTGAGTCTCACCTTTAGATGTGTAGGCCAAACTTCTCGGACGCTACAGACAGAAGGCTCCTGGTCTGACAAACAACACTGTAGTTCTTCCACCGCAGATGAGGAAGGCCGACATCAGAGGATGTGGTGGATTGAGACGCAGCCCATGCAAAAAATACATCTATCTTAAACAGACTGATTTTGATGGGGATTGTTATTATGATGCTAATTTGATTTCCACAGGGGTGCTCTAGGTTTTTTTTAAAGCACACCAACGTATACATAAAGAAGAGATGCCGGTAACACTTCCTTTTATGGGGTCCTTAATTACAGTGTAATTACATGTGTAACTACACTGTAAACAAGTATTGTAGTTAACTGTAATGACACATAGTTACAATGTAATAACATGTACCTGGTAGTAATTGTGGTCTGTGATTCCGATTTATTAACAACTGTGACAAAGGTTGGGATCCCTTGTGGATGCTCTGGGTGTCTGAGATATTATAGCCTATGCTCAATGGGCTCTAATTAATATTTGCCAGCAATATACTCCCCTTCATCACACTGCTAGCTAGCCTCTGAAGCTAAGCAGGGTTGGTCCTGGTCGGTCCCTGGATGTGAGACCAGCTGCTGCTGGAAGTGGTGTTGAAGGGCCAGCAGGAAGCACTCTTTCCTCTGGTCAAAAAAAAAGAACACCCCAATGCCCCAGGGCAGTGATTGGGGACATTGCCCTGTGTGCCGTCTTTCAGATGGGACGTTAAACGGGTGCCCTGACTGTCTGCGGTCACTAAAGATCCCATGCCACTTATCGTAAGAGTAGGGGTGTTAACCCAGTGTCCTGGCTGAATTCCCAATCAGGCCCTCATACCATCATGGCCACCTAATCATCCCTAGCTTCCAATCGGCTCATTCATCCCCCATCCTCTCCGCTGTAACTATTTCCCAGGTTGTTGCTGTAAATGAGAATGTGTTCTCAGTCAACTTACCTGGTAAAATATAAAATAATTTACTTAAACATTAATGTGCACTGTTCAAAATATATCTCCAGTCAATGTTGTTGCTAGCACTTGCCTCCAAAATAAAGCATCCCATCTGGGTTAACTTGGTTGAGCTTACGAAAACAGATCTAATACAAGTGTCTATGTATGCGGATGACTCAACACTATACATTTACATTTGCGTCATTTAGCAGACGCTCTTATCCAGAGCGACTTACAAATTGGTGCATTCACCTTATAGCCAGTGGGATAACCACTTTACAATGTTTTTTTTTTTTTTTTTTTTTTGGGGGTTTTTGGGGTAAGGGGGGTAGAAGGATTACTTTATCCTATCCCAGGTATTCCTTAAAGAGGTGGGGTTTCAAATGTCTCCGGAAGGGGATCAGCTACTACAGCAACTGAAATGACTGCAACACTTAACAAAGAGGAATAAGATAGTCCTAAATATTCCTAAAACTAAAAGCATTGTATTAGGGACAAATCATTCACTAAACCCTAAACCTCAACTAAATATTGTAATAAATAATGTGGAAATTGAGCAAGTTGAGGTGACTAAACTGCTTGGAGTAACCCTGGATTGTAAACTGTCATGGTCAAAGCATATTGATACAACAGAAGCTAAGATGGTGAAAAATATGTCCATAATAAAGCGCTGCTCTACCTTCTTAACCACACTATCAACAAGGCAGGTCCTACAGGCCCTAGTTTTGTCACACCTGGACTACTGTACAGTCGTGTGGTCAGGTGCCATAAAAAAGGACTTAAGAAAATTGCAATTGGCTCAGAACAGGGCAGCACGGCTGGCCCTTGGATGTAAACAGAGAACTAATATTAATAATATGCATCTCTCATGGCTCAAAGTGGAGGTGTTGACATGTTGGGTGCACCGAGCTGTCTGTTTGAGCTACTGGCGCACAGCTCGGTCACCCATGCATACCTTACAAGACATGCCACCAGAGGTCTCTTCACAGTCCCCAAGTCCAGAACAGACTATGAGAGGTGCACAGTACTCAGACAGGTATCGAACCAGCATCTGTAGCAATGCAGCTTGCACTGCGATGCAGTGTCTTAGACCACTGCGCCACTCGGGAGGACCCTTAAGACACGTCATTTAATCTACCCTGAACATATACACAGTATCCTTTCGGTAGGTGTCCACTGACGAAATATGCAAAATGCCAGAAAATAAGTTCTTTTTTTACTTAAACTGTATCACAATAAATTCGTAAACAAAATCACAGCAATAAGCTCACAAAATAACAAGTCAGTAAAAACATGAACACTGCACTCCAATCAAGAACTGTAAAACTGCTTAAAGCTAAAAGTGAATAAATATGTTAGGTTTATTCAGGTGCTGCTGCTCCATCCTCATCCACGGTCTCTTCCTCGACCCGCTCCTGGAAGTCAAAATAACACAAACTGGTCATTATTAACCAACTGGATTAAAGTGAAGTAAAAAGGCCATTATCCTCTATGGCCTCCATAACTTGGTTCAGAGCAGTCCTGAACTCTGTACGGATCATCTCCAGTTCCACCATTATCCTCTATGGCCTCCATAACTTGGTTCAGAGCAGTCCTGAACTCTGTACGGATCATCTCCAGTTCCACCATTATCCTCTATGGCCTCCATAACTTGGTTCAGAGCAGTCCTGAACTCTGTACGGATCATCTCCAGTTTCACCATTATCCTCTATGGCCTCCATAACTTGGTTCAGAGCAGTCCTGAACTCTGTACGGATCATCTCCAGTTTCACCATTATCCTCTATGGCCTCCATAACTTGGTTCAGAGCAGTCCTGAACTCTGTACAG
The DNA here is from genome assembly GCF_020615455.1 of Coregonus clupeaformis. Lineage (NCBI taxonomy): Eukaryota > Metazoa > Chordata > Actinopteri > Salmoniformes > Salmonidae > Coregonus > Coregonus clupeaformis. Next base: position 109,676 of record NW_025534174.1, on the reverse strand, counting down.
ATCATCTCCAGTTTCACCATTATCCTCATCTCCACTGCTTGAAGATCTGCAAAATAATAAAGACTCAACAGTTTTGCTGCAAGTAGTGTGACAATACAAGCCATGAGTACCAGGCAGGACATGGATCAAGGCCATGTGAAATACCTCGATCAAAATATCCACCCTTCATATATATTAGTAGTATTGATAACCATGTATCTGCTGACAGCCAAACAATTTGGAATTGATGTTGACAATACAAGAGAAGCAACATGTTGTAACATATAGGCACATATAACTTGTGTGTGAAACATTGTATTGTATTCTTATGATTGGTAGGGGGTTATTGTCTGAGTGAATGGGCTGCTTCTACTTTAACATCATGCTGTGTGACTTGTCTTTCTGTCGCCCTATGCGTTTTACATAAAGTCTCCTACATGGAGAGTCTGCTTCTCTGTCGGCTTCTCTGTCTGCTTCTCTGTCTGCTTCTCTGTCTGCTTCTCTGTCTGCTTCTCTGTCTGCTTCTCTGTCTGCTTCTCTGTCGGCTTCTCTGTCTGCTTCTCTGTCTGCTTATCGGTCAGGCCGTCTGCTTCTCTGTCTGCTTATCTGTCAGGCCGTCTGCTTCTCGTTCTGCTTATCTGTCAGGCCTTCTGCTTCTCGGTCTGCTTATCTGTCAGGCCTTCTGCTTCTCTGTCGGCTTATCGGTCAGGCCGTCTGCTTCTCTGTCGGCTTATCAGTCAGACCGTCTTCTTCTCTCTCGGCTTATCGGAACTACAGAGTTGGTTTAACGTTGGAACAGAGCTAATGTTAGCTAGCTAGCTAACAACCTAAACATATCTCCCTAATTTCTGAATTATGCTTGTAACGTTGTCAGTAGGATACAGTAACCTATGCTTCAGAGGGGAGGAGCAGGTCGTTTCCACACGCACACCCACTGGCAAGGATTTCCATTCCAGCTGGCAGGCAGAAACTGGAATACGTTTCTAGAGTGAGCTTTGTTGCGATTTTTGTGGGACTGGAGAAAAATACCTGGAAAGTAAAATAAGGTTATTACCTGGATTCCATGCTTTTAAAATAACTGTGCTGTAACTAAAAAGTATAGAACACTTTTTCCGGTTCTTTCCCTGAACCGGTTCCAATCGTAGAGAAATTATGTGGATGAAGGTAATGCTTAGGCTAATAAACTATAAAGGGAAATAAATTGCTACAGTTTACACTTTTTTAGAAATTTAATGAAATGTTGTAATCTGATCTCGGAATGCATGATCCGTACAGAGTTCAGTTAGTAGTGGGGGAACAGGAAGTTCCGGGCAGGCGGGCACCATTCTTCACAATAAAGAAAGCGCCAGAACTGTGCAGTCAAGAAGATAACCTTTGTGTCCGTTTCTATTTATTACTAGAGGTATGTAATAGCACGTTTAAACTTTCTAATATCGAAAGAACATGTCATACCATGCTAGGTAACAAATCCATGTCGTATCGGGTGAATGGTGGCCATTATTGCTGTCAACAAAGAGTCCATTCAAGCTGCACCGTGTTAGAGGCTTTTATTAAAATCACGAGGTTACAGCCTAAATTACAGACCCGCGGTGTCCGGAGAACGGCATCCCAGATTGCCATGGCCGTTCTGCCCTTTCTGTAGTCTAGCCCCTATTTATAAACAATAAAAAAAGATGCTCCCTCTTCTGGCCAATCACCAGTCTCCCCGGTCTACAACACACTTACTGTCTGTTGTATGTGACGTTACACTAAAACATTCCCTCTTGATACTAAAATCAACATTCTTTCAGTTCCACTCAAAAAACATTTAACACCATGATAATCTCAATACACTACATATTCCCCCCTTTCGAGACAAACTAAAAGTCTCGAAAACAAACAGAATAGGATTATGACAAGTAACAATTTATCTTATTGAGTATCTTTAACATTAAACCAAAAACATTCTCCTCTAGAGTGTAAATACCTTTCTATGAAATATGAATAACTGTTTATGAAGTGTGAATACATTACTATGACATATGAACAAATCTCTATGGAGTGTAAGAGCGAAAAACTGTCCGGCAACCTTCCATCCATCAATCAAGACAGTAAAATTCTCTCACGGTCCCTCTGCCCCAGGCAACCACCTTCGGTACTCCAGATAACCTCATAAACCATGTAAATGCATTTGAAACCATGATGCAATTAAATACACATGTAAGCCCCTGCAAACAAAATCCTATCCAAAAACATCCACTTGTAAGGCTGGTCAACCCATTGGACCCTACAGTGAACCTCTCCCTGCCTAGATTTCCTGTCCCTAAACATCACCGAAATAAACAAGAACATCTAAGATCCTCACATGTATTCAATAACCTCAAACATCATTCTACAAAAATTAATACCTAAGAATATGACACAATTATGTATTACACATGTCTATATTTCATTGCAGACACTGGAATGTAGTCCACTACACTTCATCTCCCCGTAGTCTCCTCTTCCAATGGACTGTTGATGATGGAATCGGCCACACCCTCCTTGTTTCATCTCCTCCAGTCATATTGTCCCTTCATATTGTCCCTGTTTGAGTATTTCAATCTCCATATGTTCCCCAAATGCTTCTGGAAGAAAAGAAAAAACCAAACAGTATCTTTTGCAAAACAACACTTTCAAATTAAACATCAATATCAACTAAGAATATAAAAATGATATATAAATGATGCATGAATCACATTAACCTATTCCCCCCTTGATTCATAAAATCATACCAACATCACCCCAATATTGAAAAAAAAATTGAAAAATCATCAAATAATCAAAAAGGATATTTATCTATTCAGTTCTACTTGTCCATCTTCATCCAGATCAGGAACAGTCAACAAGGGCATCTGAGTGTTGTCTCCAGGCATCACTCTCCAACCTATCTCAATATCATAGCTTTCTCAAAGGTCAGTAACAAATTACAAACATCACACAGTGTTATCAAAGCTGCCATTAAAATGTAACCCATCACTGCCCCTACTGGCCTACCTGATCTTGCAACCAAGCCTTCTCAGATCTCCCAAACGCATCCCTTATATTCTTCAATGCATATATAACACTCGTGATATTATCGGAACTATCTGGACTCAAAGTATCTACTAATATTATCAATATGATCTTTCCAAATGTTACACCATACCATGGAAAAAGTCCCCCCTTCTCCCTTAGATTTATCCTTCAATGATAGGCTTGAAGACTATGACATGTAGCCATGTCTCTTTTCATCCAATTTCAAATATAGCTTCAGATTTCTGTGTCCGGTGCTACCCCTCTTATAATGGTAAAAACCTCATATGGAAGCTTCAACGTTGACATGTAACAACATCCTGTCTATCCATAATGTAAGAATATATATGCTTTATCACCACAAACCCTCCAAATATCTCTAAAATTCCCCATAGTCACATTGTCAGGCAAAAGCTAATCTTTTAACCCTCAAAGTCCTGCTGTTCATACTACCTGGAACATAAAAAGTAACATATTTCTCATTACTACCCTTAAGGTCATGCATATAACATCACAATCTGATATTCCCATAAACATACCCCTTACCTCATATGTTTTATTAGAACAAAAACAACTTTTAGCCCTCAATGGTTACACCTCAAATGCTTCAGGGTTTGCTGTTACCTGAGTTTCCTTCCCATCTAACAAATGCACACAAGTTAATTCACTTAACCCAATACCACCTAACCCTAGGCTTAAACAAATGTTTTGACAACGACATTATTTTATCTGTTACTGACTGTTGCTGATACCACAGTCATGACAAAGCATAAGATTGACACATACTTGATAGAGGTCGAACGACCGTCTCTACCATGTTTGGTGGTGGAATTCTCACCAGACATGGACCCTCAAGATTCCTCACTGATATTACAGAATGAGCTGCTGAAACCAAAGATTCCTACCTGCCCATTTATCTTTAACTTTCACAACAGAAGAATCAAACCACTCCATTTAGTTTCTCTCTTCCCTAACGAGCGGTACTGATCAGATACCTCTCCTTGTCTGTCATTAAAATCAAAGACCTCATCCTGTACCTCCATGATGGTTTCCTTCACTATTTCAGATGAATCTATATTCTCTCTACTACTATCTGTTCTCCTATTTTAACCCTATTCGTACTATCATTGATAGCACTCTCCATCCATAACATAACCCATGAGTCCTTCTTGCTACCCCCTTTAATTTCAGAAAAGTTGTTGTCGGTGTCATACTTCCTACATTTGCTATTGCCATCGTATCATTAATCCCTTCCAAAGTTACCATTAAAGTAGTTGATGTATTAACCTTAATTATTTCTAGTGGCAAAGCTACCGTTATCCTCTGTGTATTATCCACTGTTGGAGTGACTACTGTAATCTACTCCTCCTGAACTCCCTCAATGACTGTGAAGGCTACAACAGACCTCAACTCTTCCATTATAAGCGTTACTTTATGAATTACATAGCCCTTTAACCAATAATTCTTAACCGGAACAAATTCTAATGCTTGCACTAGATAAGCATACTTCTTCTCCATAATTATCTCTAATAAGTATTTTTCCCCAAAGAAAAGTTGTCTTTGCTTGTACTTCCATCTATCACCACTAGTGTCACTTTTTCCCAACTCTCAGTCCTCTCTCTAATCCCTGACTTTCAAACTTTTGATTATAAAAAATACACCTATAATTACCTTGATCTCCCTGCTGGGAACTGCAACTATAGATACTCAATCACCCTCAATCTTCTCTTATCATTCAGCAACACATACTTTCTCAATGCATCTGCTCCTAACAGATCTAAACTCCTACCATATCTTCCCACTAAACTTTAAAATGTCCTTCACTACTGTTCTCTCTCTCTTACTACTAACTTTGAAACTTAGCTTACTGTCTTAGAGTTCCTTCAACCTAGTTCTCTTAACTTTTTAATCTAATATTTTCCTCCTAACCTTTTAAAAACCTTTTCCCCTGATTTATTCACAAAATCCCTTTACCACCAAATTTTTAGAATATGTGATTGGGAAAGTCCCCACCTGCTTCTGACTTCTTCACACACAGACTTGGCAAACGACTAAACACCTTTTAGCCTAGCCTGAAATCTCTTGGTGTAAGAATGTAACCCAGAATAACAGTCACCCCTTTTAACTTTTTTTCCAGACAGATTGTCTAATAGGCAGTCTAACAGATTATCATCCTTCCTATGATATTATCTTTTTAAGCAAATGATTCCCAAAAACCCTACTTTTTTAAAATCTTCTACCAGACAGCCGTTTAGTGTACATCCTATTGTACAATTCAATTTAAACAATGCATCTCTTCCCAACACTGCAATAGGTATATGCTCTAATATTAGTATCTTAAGAGTAATTAACTGTTTTACTACCTCAAATCCCTATCCTAATTAGTTAATTTTACATAGTGAGATGTTTAACCTCTTTAGGCTGAACACAGATAAGTTTTTCCACTATTCACTGTCACTTCTCATAGTCCTCTGGTTTTACTTCAATTGTTAGCTATTTTCTCTTCTTCTCTAATCGATGCTATCAGCTGACACCCCCCTTCCGGATCTTCTAGGCACTAACAGGTGATCTTCACTTGCTCCTTTATCTTCCTCTGTTGTTTTCTCCTGACTTGTTGCACTCACAGGTAAAGTACCCAATCTGTCCACAATTATAACAGTCTTCTGAAAGTTGCTGGAAGTGTAGCTGAAATCTTCCTCCTCCTTCTATTTCTTCTCGTCCTCTTCCTCTCCAATTCTGTGTCTGTCCAGAAACTGGCTGTAGATATAGAACATTTGGTACCCCCCTTGGCTGGTACAATTGCGTTTGATCTTGTTCAGTTGAAGCTGTAACAGTGATTGTTGATTTGGTTCACTCTGATTCTTCATAACCAAAGCTTCTCTTCTCCACCAGTTGTATGATTGAGTTTTCTGAGAGTTTCTTGATCCTGTTCTTTCTTGCTGTTGACATATCAGGATTCTTCAAAAGCTTATATTCTAAGTTCTGTCCTCGAAATATCATCTTCCATCATCTTCTTACTTTTCTTCTGTGCCAGTCCTTGTAGGACAAACTCCTTTTGAATACACAGCCCCTTCAGTCTCCTCTTTATCGCTATCTTCATCTGAACTCGAACCTCATTATTCTCTTAGTTTCCAGACATCTCGGTTTTTCTTCCTTCTGGAGTTTTGGATTCATCTTTCTGGTCGTTTCTGCTTGCCCTCTATCTATTATTCGTTCATCTTCATCTCTGATGTAATAATCACCCTCCTGGATGATCACTGGAAGCTGAGGATAAACATCCCTAAGCTCTACTCCCCTTAGCCTTATCTCTATAGCTTTGTTTATCTTATTGCTGGAATCTTTTATCAGTTTTTGTTTGAGAATGAAGGGCAACTTTTGTTTCATTTGCCGGATAACCTAGCAATACTCTTAACTAAAGGATTACCATTTTGTACTATATCAATCGGTGTAATCACCTTCATATAGCCTTGCTATCCTTTCTCCCCATTGTAACAACTATTTTATATTCCTTTATCGTGAATTATCTTATTTTAGACTATATAGCCTATGGCTTCCCCCCTTAAATAATTAATATAACCCTAACAACCAAAAAAAAAAAAAAAAAAAATCCCCTTTTTAAATAAATAAATTAAAAATCATGAATAATTAAAACCAATTTGTATTCCTATATCCTATGTCACCAATTTATCAATTAGTGTTGGCTATCTTACCACAACCCATCAGGAAAGTAAATGTAAGTTAGTCAACTTCAAAGCAATCCCAAAAACAAAGCCTGTAACCCCTTGCTCCATAAGCACCTAATTATCTTAAATTTACAGAATAATGTCAGTCCTTGATTCCCAACACATCTGTAATTAACCCAAGTGATGCACATAGCCTCCAAAATGCAATTTTTAATGAATCAGTTTGCCAAGCCTATGTGAAATTGTCATACCATCACATATTTTGTGAACTAGCCTGATATCTGATCCGATCCTCTGCCGCGTCACGTGATGTCACGTCAGCACTTCCTGTATCTCCTCTCTCTCTCGTCTGTCGTCTAGTCCTATTGCTCCTCTCATATGACAGAAGAACAAAAACACAGAATAACATTGTAGTAGTTAATGCAATCACTGAGTATTTCCAACCATTCAATATTCGTTCGTTCTACATTATTCACTCTGACTAAACTCAGAACTAAATAGATCGCTCAAAAACATTTTTATTTTATTTTAATCCGTCATTTAATTTAATTCATTATACTCCGTCAACATATCTCTCTCATTTATCAATTCAATAGGTCACAAAACAAGTTTCATCTTTAACCAAGCGCCGATGTAACAACTAGAAGATTCGTGTTAAAATCTCTTTGTCTGTGTGTTTCTCCGTCTCCCTGCAGGGTAACCCCAGATGGGACCTATGACCTTTACCCACAATGCAGTTTTGTAGTCTTAGCACATAACCGCATGTCGTAGTTTTAGCGCCGTAAAATCATGCACATGCGCACATCCATTCAAAAACACTTTTTCACCGTGGAAGTGAGATTCTCTACTCCCTCCCCAAACAGACAGAATAACAGTCCAGCTGTACCTCCCGTTTCCCCCTCATAGTCAAACAACATTTAACAGCGCTCACAAAACATATAACCTGACTTACACACACAGAGACAAGTTTAAGAGACTTTAATCCATCGCAATGGGGTCTCTAAGGATATCCGTTAGCATGTAGCACGCAACACAATTAGCATTAGCATTTAGCATTAGCATTATCATTAGCCTTAGCCGCTATGTAGAATGTAGCATGACCCACACTTCAGCATTTAGAATTAGCCTTAGCCGCTATGTACCACGTGGCCTGAAACACAATCAAGCATTTAGAATTAGCCTTTAGCAAACTGCGGCCTACCATACAAATACATATCCTGCACTGCCCTATTTATTTTTAAACATATTTATCCTACCGTTTTTGCTACCGTGACTTAAGGACCATTACACCGAGAAATCAAACCCAATCAAACCCCCCGTCGGACGAGAGTCGAGTCATAATCACAATCAGATAAACCCCATCAAACCGAGTTCTTCCTTTAAAAAACCCACCATCTTGCACATTCTATCGTGTAAGAGGATTTGCCGGCCCATCATTTTCTAAATGGCCCCCCCCCGGGGTCTTAAGCGGTACAGTGCCCTATTGATGCGCATATCTGCCTTAATTGTACACTTTCAATACTTAATTCCTACCGTTTTATGCTCTAAACTTCCAATTACCTGCCGTTTCCAATGGAATAACATTTTAGACAGCCTCCTAGTCGACAGCAACAACGCCACCCGAGGCAAGGTCGTAATGGTACATCTCTCCAGTCCAATCTAACAAGCTCCAAAGCGGTAAGGAAAACTCACCCTTATCTGGCAACGCTTCAAAGCGAGTTAGCTTGGCGGCTACGAAACAAAGGAGAGTGCAGACCAGCCCCACGTTGGGCGCCATTTGTCGTATCGGGTGAATGGTGGCCATTATTGCTGTCAACAAAGAGTCCGTTCAAGCTGCACCGTGTTAGAGGCTTTTTTTTAAATCACGAGGTTACAGCCTAAATTACAGACCCGCGGTGTCCGGAGAACGGCATCCCAGATTGCCATGGCCGTTCTGCCCTTTCTGTAGTCTAGCCCCTATTTATAGACAATGATGCTCCCTCTTCTGGCCAATCACCAGTCTCCCCGGTCTACAACACACTTACTGTCTGTTGTATGTGACGTTACACTAAAACATTCCCTCTTGATACTAAAATCAACATTCTTTCAGTTCCACTCAAAAAACATTTAACACCATGATAATCTCAATACACTACATCCGTTAAGGTATTATCACATTTGTTAAAGGTTTGATGTGTTATTTTTGTGTCAAACCGAGTGAGTGAAAGAACGTGATAAAAACTATTTTACAAGTCACATAGCTAGAGATGTTGGGTTTGTCCAAGTGAATGTACATAATTATCTCATGTTAGTTTAATAAATAATCAATTTATTTGAGATTTTGAGTTCGTTTAGCATATTATTGGTTTTGTTTAAAATTCCCAAGCTGGTAAAATGGCGGCTACTCTCGGTCAGCGTCAACGGACTTCAGTGAGGACAGTGCGGGTGCATCAGATAGAGACAATTTCACGGTCGCACTACTGTTTTGAAGCAGAATGTAATGATTATCAGTTTTCTACATGTGTACTAATATTCAGACACATTCTGTTGTTTCTGTCTTTATCAATAAATGTTGCTATGGTGTGAACAGGAAATACAATTGGTTTTTGATTGAAGTAATACAGTGAAGACAAGGTTATTCAGGAAATTAGCACATAGTGCTGTCTAAAACAATCTGTAACCTTGTACTAAATGGTTTGAGTCATTTATGTGTTTATCTACTATAGGTTAGGTATTAGCTCAAAAGTATTGTGGAGCTCCTGCACCTTAATATAAACAGTACCGGCACCCAAAATGAGTATTAGCACTGTAATGATGTCATGTCATAGGATTGTGAGGACAGGGAAAGAGTTAAGAGATGAGTGGTTTGGGGCCATAAAGTCTACATTCCTTATGTCAAGGTAGATTAGAGATGTTTAGAATAGCATGAGTGATGGGCAGGATACTGACTTGGGGTAAAAAAGTGATGAACATCAAAGACAGGGGAGTGCCCATGGAGACTTGCCAGATGTATGCCAGCAGAAGGGTAATGAAGGCTATATAAGGTAGAGTGTCTTCTTTGTTAGTTAGTTCGTAGCATCAAGGGCAAAGCTCTGGTCATTGCTGTCACGAACCCGGTACCGATCATTAAATAATTGTATTAACTTTCTACAAAGTGTCTCAGTATAGCCTTGCATCCTTGATTCTTTGAACACCCGAGAAACTCATCATAACAAGCACCTATTTCAGTCCAAGACAAGCACTGAATTAGATAATTGAACAAGAAAAAATTTAAAATATTTTTAGAGAATAAAGAAAGTGCCAGAACTGTCAAGACAATAACTTTTGTGTCCGTTTCTCTTTATTACTACTGGCCGATTCAGATAAGTCTGAGGCCGGTAACATCAACAGTGAGGACAAACCCAGCCTGCCTCTCTCCTTCCACACTGAGTCCAAACCTACAGTCACTGGGTCCTGATTGTTACAGTGGAGCCCAGTTTACTGCAGGATCCAGAGATGGCATCAGTGAAGCTGGAAGACTGCAGTCAAACACTGGAGCTGAATGTCAACATTAAAGATGAAGAAGAGGAGGAGAAGATTGGGAAATCTGTTTCTCATGGTAAGAGTAGGTTCTATCTAATTAAGTTTGTTGGACATGATTTGGAATGGCACACACCTGTCTATATACAGTGCATTCGGAAAGTATTCAGACCCCTTGACTTTTTCGACATTTTGTTACTTTACAGCCTCATTGTAAAATTGATTAAATTGTTTTTTCCCATCATCAATCTACACACAATACCCCATAATGACAAAGCAAAAATTGGTTTTTATCAGTTGTTGCAAAAACAACAACTGAACAATCACATTTACATAAGTATTCAGACCCTTTACTCAGTACTTTGTTTAAGCACCTTTGGCAGTGATTACAGCCAAAGTCCTAATGTGTATGACGCTACAAGCTTGGCACACCTGTATTTGGGGAGTTTCTCCCATTCCTCTCTGCAGATCCTCAAGCTCTGTCAGGTTGGATGGGGCGCATCGCTGCACAGCTATTTTCAGGTCTCCAGAGATGTTTGATTGGGTTTAAGTCGCGGCTCTGGCTGGGCCACTCAAGGACATTCAGAGACTTGTCCCGAAGCCACTCCTGCGTTGTCTTGGCTGTGTGCTTAGGGTCGTTGTCCTGTTGGAAGGTGAACCTTCGCCCCGGTCTTGAGGTCCTGAGCGCACTGGAGGAGGTTTTCATCAAGGATCTCTCTGTACTTTGCTCCAATCATCTTTCCCTCTATCCTGACTAGGCTCACAGTCCCTGCCGCTGAACAACATCTCCGCAGCATAATGTTTCCACCACCATGCTTCACCATAAGGATGGTGCCAGGTTTCCTCCAGACGTGATGCTTGGCATTCAGGCCAAGAAGTTCAATCTTGGTTTCATCAGACCAGAGAATCTTGTTTCTCATGGTCCGAATCCTTTAGGTGCCTTTTGGCAAACTCCAAGCGGGCTGTCATGTGCTTTTTGCTGAGTAGTGGCTTCCGTCTGGCCACTCTACCATAAAGGCCTGATTGGTGGAGTGCTGAAGAGATGGTTGTCCTTCTGGAAGGTTCTCACATTTCCATAGAGGAACTCTGGAGCTCTGTCAGGGTGACCATCGTGTTCTTGGTCAACTATATAGACAGTTGTGTGACTTTCCAAATCATCTCCAATCAATTGAATTTACCACAGTTGGACTCCAATTAAGTTTTAGAAACATCTCAAGGATGATCAATGGAAACAGGATCCACCTGAGCTCAATTTCGAGTCTCATAGCAAAGGGTGTGAATACTTATGTAAACAAGGTATTTCTGCTGTTTTATTTTTAATACATTTGCAAAAATGTCTAAGAACCTGTTTTCACTTTGTCATTATGAGGTATTGTGTGTAGATTGATGACGTTTTTTTTAATTTAATCAATTTCAGAATAAGGCTGTAACGTAACAAATTGTGGAAAATGTCAAGGGGTCTGAATACTTTCCTAATGCACTGTACATATCCAAAAGTGGACCTAGAAGTTTGTCCTTAAATATCTATTGGGAGCCCATCTGGACCTTCTGCTTTACCTCCCTTCACATTGAAAATAGCATCAGATATTTCAACACCATCCAATTCCTTTTCCAGATCCAATTTTGGTTTATTTCTACAGGATCCATTGATAATTGTCCTTGTAAATTATGAATTGCATTAAAGGCTGAATTTTACTTCTTAATGTGCCAGGCCAGCAATATACCAGGTTTTTCACCTTGATCATAGGACTGTTTCTGCCTAGTTAAGCTGTTTGCAGCCTTTGAGGTGGGAAGTTCTTCATACTGAGCTTTAAGACCAAATCATTCCTTGTTTACTTCTACTGAGTTATCCAAAAGCTTCCCTCTCCAATTCTCTCATTTTGCTCTCCGTCTCTCATTTTCTGATTTTATTTTATTTGAAACTGGTAAAACGTATAATTTGCCCCCAAATATGTGCTTTGAAAGCCTCCCATCTGGTACTCGCTGACGTTTGGTCAGTGTTCAATGTCAAATAAACATCTATATGCACTCCAACGTAATGTAAGAAGTCTGGGTCCTGTAACCATCTGGGATGCAAACGCCTTCTAGAGGATCCTTTTACTAGTTTTGTATCCCTATAGAATAATCACACAAGGGAATGGTCATTCAAAACAATAGTATCATATCCACTTCCTGCTACATTGGGAAGCAATGAGCAAGAAACTAAAAAGTAGTCTACATGAGAATATTATTTAAATTTTGACGAGTAACATGAATAATCCCTTTTACTCGGGTTCTGAGTCCTCCAAGGTTCACATAGATTTAAGTCCTTAATGAAATGCTGTAATTTCTTTCTACTCTGCGAGTGGGAAGTGTCTAAACCAGAGGAGCTATCTAGATGAGGATCAAGAGTGCAATTAAAGTCCCCTGCCATTAGGACTTTAACAGGAATGGAGGCCATCAATAGAAATTAGGGGTGTAACGATCCATCTACTACATCGATGTATCGATTTATATTCATATGATCCAACTACATCGATCTGTGCTCGGCGAGTTGGCCTTTTGGACAACATATATCGATCTAACATCGTTTTAAAATGTAATAAATCGATTGTATCGATACTAGGAAATAACCCATTGGATTTAAGCACGTCCAGACTTTATATGCAGGGGTGCACATAACTGTACGCAGATACGCAAGCGCGACAAAAATCAGGAATGCGTAATGCCACTTGTGTTACTACGCGCCTTTGCGTACTTGACCGATCTTCTCATCTAACCTTACACATGACATGTTGCTTGTCAACTACTGTCAGGGATGTCCAAAAAGCAACAGACATTAAGAAGCTTCTTTGGCGTTTCGTCACCTACAAAGAAACGCCAACTGGAGCCAGAGCCAAGAAAATACTTTTTTTCGGAAAAAGTGGCTTGAAGCTAACGATGAGCGCACTGAAATGTGGTGCAAGATTTGCCGCTCAAATCCACATCTAGCAGACAAAACAGGTGCATTTTATAAAGGCTCAAAGAATTTCAACCATCCTTTATTTGACAAACATGAAAAGAGCAAGGAGCACACGAATGTGGCGCAAGCCATTGCTAAAAGCTAGCCGAGAATAAATGTCCAGTCGCCCACTTGCCAGATGGCGAGACAAGCTGAATGAAGAACAGCGGCAAGCTCTGTTTAATATTTTTCTCTTTCCATATGTCACGATTCAGACAGACGACCAGAGGACCACAATTGCGTCACACCAGAAAGTTTATTAAACTTAAGGGAAAAGGGAAGTAGGGGAGTGAATGAAGGCTCCAGGGGTAACAGGGATCCCGTCCAATGCGCTGGGTCTGTGCCCCCCAGTGGCAGCGATGCGTCCTATGAAGCCGGTGGTGGGTGGTCCAGAAGTCCTGGGGGAGACACAGACACAACAGGGCGGAATGAAACCAGGCAGCAGTACAGTTCAAGGGAAATCCAAAATACGTAGTAGCAAGGCAGAAGGCTGGTCAGAGTTACCGGGATTGAAGAGTAGTCAGGAGTCGTAATGGCAGAAGCAGGTCTGGATCTCCTGAGGCAGAAGAGTATCCAAAAAACAGGCAGGTCCGGGGTCACAAAACCAGGGTGAGCCAGAAGCGCGAGCAAACAGGTTCCGGGTGTGAGCTTTGCAGACGATCTGACACCGGAGAGCTGAAAGACAGGGCCTTAAATACTGGGAGAGGTTAGTGGGTAATGCAGCGCAGCTGGCAGAGTAATTAGAGCCGAGCAGAGCAGGGACAGGTGGAGCTAGTTAGGCTGAGTAGAGAGAGGGAGGTGAGCAGAGTGGAAGATAGTGGAAACAAATTAAGGTGGTAACCCGGTGGAGTGAGAGGGCTCATGACAGAACCCCCCCCAAGGGACGGCCCCCAGAAGTCCCAAGAGCAACACCACGCCGGGCGGGAGGAGGGAGCCGGAGGAGGGCTAGAACTCCTCCGAACGGTCCGAGTGAACGTCCTCATCCTCGGAGGAAGCCGGAGGGCCGTGGTCGGGAGATGGGACAGGTCCCGAGACAGGATCAGGCACAGGACAGGAAGCCGAGCGGGCCGGACGGTTAGGGACCCCTCTGGGGCGGCCCCACGGATTGCAGGTTGATCCGGATGCGTTGGTGGAAAGCGGTGATGAGAGTCCTATCCACAATCCGACTAGCTGGCACCCAGGTCCTTTCCTCAGGTCCATAGCCCTCCCAGTCAATGAGGTACTGGAGACCCCTACCCCTCCGTCTGGACCGAAGCAGGCGGCGGACGGTGTAAACCAGACCACCATCGACGAGCCGTGGAGGAGGAGGACCAGGCGCAGCAGGGACCAGCGGACTCTCATGGATGGGCTTAATCTTAGACACATGGAAAGTGGGGTGCACCCTCAGGGAATTAGGCAGTTGGAGCCGGACAGCAGTTGGGCTAATCACTCTTATGATAGGGAATGGGCCAATGAACCGAGGTGCCAGCTTCTGCGACTCCACCCTGAGTGGCAGGTTCTTCGATGACAACCACACCCTTTGACCAACATGGTAGGTGGGAGCAGGAATTCTCCGACGGTTGGCCCCGGTAGTGTAGCTGGCAACGGACCTGAGGAGTGTGGCTCGGGCTTGTGACCAGGTGCGGCGACATCGACGGGCAAAAGCAAGTGCAGATGGGCAAGTAACCTCCTCCTCCTGGCTGGCAAATAGAGGAGGCTGGTATCCATAAACACATTGGAAAGGGGACATACCGATGGCAGAGCAGGTCAGAGAATTGTGTGCGTACTCCACCCATGTCAATTGCTGCGACCAGGAGTGGGGGTTGCGTGAAGTCATGCATCGCAGTGCCTTCTCGAGCTCCTGATTAGCCCGCTCTGACTGCCCATTGGATTGGGGATGGAATCCGGAAGTCAGACTGACTGTGGCTCCCAGCAGGTGACAGAACTCCTTCCAAAAAGCGGAGGAGAATTGTGGACCACGGTCAGAAACAACATCCCTTGGCAGTCCGTGGATCCGGAAGACGTGTTCCAGGACCACCTGGGCGGTCTCCTTGGCGGTTGGGAGCTTGGGGAGGGGAATGAAGTGTGCCATCTTGCTGAAACGGTCAACGATGGTGAGAATGACGGTCATGCCACTTGAAGGGGGGCAGCCCCGTGACAAAGTCAAGGGCGATGAGACCAGGGACGTCTGGGCACAGGCAGGGGCTGCAGCAATCCGGCTGGGGCTGGCAGGACGACTTGTGTTGGTTGCAGATGGGGCAGGCTTGGACGAATTCCCGTACATCCTTCCTCAGAGAGGGCCACCAGAACCTCTGGGCGAGCAGGTTGTAAGTGCGGGTGGAGCCAGGGTGACAAGCTAGGCGGGAGTCATGTCCCCACTGAATGACCTGGGACCTCAGGTCTTCGGGGACAAAAAGGCGGTCAGCTGGGCAAGTGCTGGGACCTGGCTGGTTACGGAGAGCCTCCAGCACCTGTTCCTCAACAGCCCAGGTCAGAGCTGCAACGATGCAGGGACTTGGCAGAATCGACACAGGGTCCTTGGAGGGGGTGTCATCCTTCTGGAATTGACGGGAGAGGGCGTCTGGCTTGGTGTTGCGTGATCCAGGCCGGTATGACAGAGTGAAATTAAACCTGGTGAAGAACAGGGCCCAGCGGGACTGCCTGGAGTTCAACCGTTTGGCCGTGCGGATGTACTCCAAGTTCTTATGATCGGTCCAAACGAGAAATGGAATGGTGGACCCCTCCAGCCAGTGACGCCACTCCTCCAAGGCAAGCTTCACAGCCAGCAGCTCACGGTTCCCTATGTCGTAATTGCACTCAGAGGGGGACAACCGACGTGAGAAAAAGGCACAGGGATGGAGCTTCCTATCCTCCGCAGCCCACTGAGAAATCACAGCACCAACTCCCACATCCGAGGCGTCCACCTCCACAATGAATTGCCGGTCCACATCAGGCATCTGGAGGATGGGAGCGGAGGTGAACCTCACCTTGAGGGTACTGAAGGCTTTGTCGGCTGCTGGGGTCCAGGTGAAGGGTTGCTTGGTGCTGGTTAGAGCAGTGAGAGGGGCAGCAACGGTACTGTAGTTCCGGATAAACTTCCTATAGAAGTTAGCAAACCCCAGAAACTGTTGCAGCTTCTTTCTGTTCTCCGAACTGGCCATGAAGTGACTGCTGATACTTTGGCAGGATCCATTTGGATACTTCCTTCTGCCACTATGTACCCCAGGAAGGCCACTGTCTTGACGTGAAACTCACATTTCTCTGCCTTGGCGTAGAGGGAATTCTCCAGAAGACGATGAAGGACTTGCTGGACATGGCGGGTGTGTTCAGACAGGTTTCTGGAGTAAATTAAGATGTCATCCAGGTAAACGAAGACAAACTTGTTTAACATGTCCCGCAGTACATCATTCACTAGAGCCTGGAACACAGCAGGAGCATTGGTGAGGCCAAAAGGCATAACCAGATACTCGTAGTGGCCTGTTGGTGTATTGAATGCGGTTTTCCATTCATCTCCCTCCCGGATCCGCACTAGGTGGTAAGCGTTTCTGAGATCCAACTTGGTAAAAACAGTGGCTCCCTGGAGCAACTCAAAAGCAGAGGTGAGCAGAGGCAGAGGGTAACTGGTTCTTCACTGTGATGTCGTTGAGTCCCCTGTAGTCGATGCAGGGGCGAAGAGATCCGTCCTTCTTCCCCACAAAGAAGAAGCCAGCACCAGCAGGAGATGAAGATGAACGGATTAATCCTGCGGACAGAGAGCCATTGATGTAGTCCTCCATGGACTTTCTTTCAGGAGCAGACAACGAATAAAGACGACCCCTTGGAGGAGCTGTTCCAGGGAGGAGGTCGATGGCACAGTCGTACGGTCGGTGAGGGGGCAGAGATGTGGCTCTTGCTTTGTTAAACACCTCTCTGAGACCATGGTAGCATTCTGGGACATTGGAGAGGTCAGGAGCGGAGTTAGTAGGTACTGGCCGAGGGGGTAGTGCGGCAGCAAGCAGGCAGGTTCGGTGGCAGTCCTCTCCCCACTCCCTGATCACCCCGGTCACCCAGTCGAGCTGAGGGTTGTGCCGGGCGGAGCCATGGGTAACCCAGGATGAGGGGTTGGCCTGGAGAGGGGAGCAGGTGAAACTGGATAGTTTCTTGATGGTTTCCGGACAGACCCATCGAGACCGGGGCCGTGACATGAGTGACCGATCCGAGTAAGTGTCCGTCCAGTGCCCGGGCAGGAATAGGAGGTGTCAAACGGAGGTTCTCCAGTCCCAGTTGGCGTGCCAGCTTGATGTCCATTATGTTGGCTTCGGCGCCAGAATCCACCAGAGCAGCCAGGGTGTGAGTTGAGTCAGAGAGGCGGAGGTGAACTTGCAGCAGGGGTTTGCGGTCGGAGGACTGGATGGTCATTGAACTCCAACCGGACTCCCCCTACGCCCGGTGAGCTTCGGCCCTTTAAAGGGCAGGTTACCACACGATGTCCATCACCTCCACAATAGAGGCAGAGGTTTGAGGTGAGCGGCGCTGGCGCTCTGCAGGAGTGAGGGAGGCTCGCCCAATCTCCATAGGCTCAGACTGATCAAGCTGACCTGGGTGAGTGGCAGTAGATGACAGGAGCCCAGTCGGATCTCTCCGAATGCCGGTAGTAGGTGGACCTTGGCGCCCTCTCACGACGACGGGTCTGTATCCTTCTGTCGATCCTGACAGTCAGTGCGATGGCTTCATCAAGAGTGGAAGGCAGTTCATGGGAGACCAACTTCGCCCTGATATAGTCAGCCAAACTATGGAAGAACGCGTCCTACCAACGATGGTGTGTTCCAAGAACTTCGCCTAGCCAGGGTTCGGAAGTCGATGGAATGGTCTGCGACTGTCGTCTGCCTTGTCGAATACTGAACAGTTCACGAGACGCCTCTGCGGTGGGTGAATCCAGGTCAAACACCTTCCAGCATCTCCTCAGCAAACAGGTCGAAGGTTGCACATGCGGGGGTTTGACGTTCGAACTCTGCTGTTCCCCAGAGTCGAGCTCGGCCCGTCAGGTGAGTGACGGCATACCCAACTTTAGCCCCCTCCGTGGCGAAGGTCCTTGGCTGCAAGGAGAACTGAAGTCGGCAGCTAGTCAGGAATGGCCGGACCTGGGTTGAATCGCCGTTGAACCGCTCGGGGTTTCCAATCTTGGGTTCCGGAGCAGCGGCTGCAATGACCGGGGCAGGTAACTCGGGGGCTGGGCTGGTGGGCAGACTGGCTGGGGTAAGGTTGGTGAGGAGTTGAATGATCATGGCGAGTTGTTGTTGCTGCTGCTGGAACTGCTGCTCATGCTCATCGGTTTCCATGTCGGGGAAAAGTGTGCGCTGAGTCCATAATGGTCAGATCGTACTGTCACGATTCAGACAGACGACCAGAGGACCACAATTGCGTCACACCAGAAAGTTTATTAAACTTAAGGGAAAAGGGAAGTAGGGAGTGAATGAAGGCTCCAGGGTAACAGGGATCCCGTCCAATGCGCTGGGTCTGTGCCCCCAGTGGCAGCGATGCGTCCTATGAAGCCGGTGGTGGGTGGTCCAGAAGTCCTGGGGGGAGACACAGACACAACAGGGCGGAATGAAACCAGGCAGCAGTACAGTTCAAGGGAAATCCAAAATACGTAGTAGCAAGGCAGAAGGCTGGTCAGAGTTACCGGGATTGAAGAGTAGTCAGGAGTCGTAATGGCAGAAGCAGGTGTAGTATATGATGAATGGTGGTCGTCTTTTCTGATGAACAAAAAGAAGTCTGCTCATACTGAACGTTGATCATAAGGTTTATTCAGACCACAAGCTTCAGCATGAGTAACAGACACGCGTGGTCCGGAGAGCAGTGTCCTCCCATTCTAATTTCTGCTCTGTCCTATCTTCTTCGTGTACCCCTATTTATAACCAATGCAACAAGATGGGCTCCCTCTGCTGGCCAGTTTACAATACACTTCCTGTCTATTATATGTTACCTTATACTAAATATTGCCTTTTGATACTAACATAACCAACATTCCATTTCGTCATGAAAAACATTTAACAAAGGCATAATCTTCAGATACCATATTCCCCCCTTTCGAGACAACCCAAACGTCTCGAAACCAAACAGAATAGGATTATGACTAGTAACAACTTATCTTATTGAATATCTTTAACCTTAAACCAAACCATTCTCCTCTAGAGTGTAAATACCTTTCTTATAAAATATGAATAACTGTTGATGAAATGTTAACACATTACTATGAATCATGAATAAATCTCTATGGAGTGTAAGAGCGAAAAAACTGTCCGGCAGCCATAATCCATCCATCAATCAAGACAGTAAAATTCTCTCACGGTCCCTCTGCCCCCAGGCAACCACCGCGTACTCCAGATAAACTCATAAATCATGTAAAGACATTTGAAACTATGATGTAATTAAATACACATGTAAACAAAATCCTATCCATAAATATCCATTGTACGGCTGGTCAACCCATCGAATCGCACAATGAATCTCTCCCTTCCTAGACCTTCTGTCCCTAAACCCCATCGAAATAAACAAAAGCATCTAAGATCCTCATCTGCATTCAATAACATCAAACATCATTCTACTAAAATCAATTCCTTAAGAATATGACACAGTTATGTATTACACATCAAATATGTCTATATTTCATTGCAGACACTGGAATGTAGTCCACTACACTTCATCTCCTCCGTAGTCTCCTCCTCCAATGGACTTGTTGATGATGGAATCAGCCACACCCTCCTTGTTTCATCTCCCTCCAGTCATATTGTCCCTTCATATTGTTTTTGTTTGAGTATTCCAATCTCCACATGTTCTCCCAAATGCTTCTGGAATGACAAGAAAATAAACGACCAAACAGTATCTTTTGCAAAACCACATTTTGAAATTAAACATCAATATCCACTAACAATCTAAAAATGATATATAAATGATGCATGAATCACATTAACCTATCCCCCCCTTTGATTCATAAATCATACTAAAAATCATACTAATATTGAAAAACAACTTGAAAAATCATCAAATAATCCAAAATGATATTTATCCATCAGTAGGCCACTTGTCCCTCTTCGTCCAGATCCGGAACAGTCAACAATGGCATCTGAGTGTTGCCTCCAGGCACCACTCCTCCAACCTATCTCAATATCATAACTTTCTCAACGGTCAGTAACATATTACACAGTGCCTTAAAATGTACCCCATCACTGCCCCCTACTGGCCTAACTGATTTTGCATCCAAATGCAACGCTGATATTTTCCAAATGTTACACCATACCATGGAAGAAGTCCCCCTTCTCCCTTAGACTCATTCTCCAATGGTAGGCTTGAAGACTATAACATGTAGCCATGTCACCCTTTTAACCCTAGATTTAGCTGTGTCCGGTGCTAGCTCTCTTTTAATAGTAAAAGCCTCATATGGAAGCTTAAACGTTGACCTGTAACAACATCCTATCCCCATAGGGTAAGAATATACATACTTTATCATCACAAACCCACCAAATATCTCTAAAATTCCCAATAGTCACATTGTCAGTCAAAAGCTAATCATTTTTCTACTACCTGGTACATAAAAATTACACTATATTTGTCATCTCTAACCTTATGTTCATGCTTATCCAAAGTTATCATATAACATCCCAATATGATATTCCCATAAACATACCCTTACCTCATATGTTTTATTATAACAACAATAACTTTTAGCCCTCAATGTTTCACCTGAATACTTCAGGGTTCCACTGTTACCTGACTTTACTTTCCATCTACCAATTCCCATAGGGTAATCCATTTACCCAAGAACACTTAAACCCTACTGTTCTGACAACTACATTATTTTATCGGTCAATGACTGTTGCCGATACCACAGTCATGACAAAGCATAACCCTGACCCAGACCCGCTAGAGGCTGCGCAACCGTCCAACACGTCTTGGGCTGGCATCCCCAACAGACATCAACCCTCAAGATTCCTCACCGATTCTTACAAAATCATTTACTGGAACCAAATATTCCTACCTGCCTATCTATCTCTAATTTTCACAACAGAAGAACAAGCGGCACTGCAGATACCTCTTCCCGTCTGTCATCAAAATCAAAGACCTCATCCTATAGCTCCATGATGAATCTATCTTCTCCATTTCAGATTAATCTATATTGTTTCTATCTGCCCTCCTATTTTCCATAACCTCCTGAGTCCCTCTTGCTACCTCTAATTTCAGAAAAGTTGTCGTCATCCTTCCTACATTTGCTATTACCCTCGCATCATTAATCCCTTCCCAAAGTTACCATTAACGTTGTTGATTTAGTTGATGAATTAAAACCCTTAATTCCCTCTAGTGGGAAACTACCAACATCCTATTCGATTATTCCCTGTTGGAGTGACTACTGTAATAAAACTTATCCTTAACTCCCTCTGTGACTGTGGAAACTTCTACAGACCTCAAATCTTCCATTATAAGCGTTACTTTATGAATTACATAGCCCTTTAACCAATAATTCTTAACCGGAACAACTTCTAATGCTTGCACTAGATAAGTACACATATTCTCCTGATCTTTATCTGTAACCTTACGCAAAATAATCCCTTATTTGAGTAGGTGCAACAGCTCCTACTTCTGATCCTGCTAACAATACTTATCCTCCCTAATTATCTCTCTCTCTCTGTGAAAGAAACGTCATCATCCTAAATGGTATATTATAATTATTATTATCCTAACTCTAATAACAGTATTTTCCCCCTATAATTGGTGCTGGACCCTTATAATCAAATGCGCTATATTTATGACTTTAATACCTATCAATGTTGAAAGAGTTAAATTGCTTCTCCCTGTTGTTGTAATAGACTGAAGTGTTAATGTCCTTATTTACTCCTAGTTTTCCCCAGTTTTCCCCTAAGACTTTGAACTCTTTCCTTGTACTTCCATCCATCCCCACTAGTGTCACTTTTTCCCCCTTTCAGTCCTATCTCTAAATCCCTGACTTTCAAACTTTTGATTACACAAAATACACCTATAATGACCTTGATCTCCCTGCTGGAAACTGTAAATATAGATACTCAATCACCCTCAAATCATTCAGCAACACATACTTTCTCAATGCATCTGCTCCTAACCGATTTAAACTCCTACCATATCTTCCCACTAAACTTTAAAATGTCCTTCCTCACTGTTCTCTCTCTGTCTTACTACTAACTTTGAAACTTAGCTTACTGTCTCAGAGTTCCTTCACCCCTAGTTCTCCTAACTTATTTTAATCTAATCTTTTCTCTCATAACATTTAAAACCTTTTCCCCTGATTTATTGACAAAATCTCTTACCACCAAATTTTTGGAATATGTGATTGGGAAAGTTCCCCACCTGCTTCTGACTCATTACACACAGACTTGGCAAAACCGACTAAACACCTTTTAGCATAACCTCAAATCTCTTGGTGTAAGGGATGTAACCCAGAATAACAGTCACTCTATTAAGTCTATTTCCCAGACAGAATGTCTAACAGGCAATCTAATACATTATCATCCTTCCTATGATATTATATTTTAAGCAAATGATTCCCAAAAACCCCACTTCTTAAAATATTCCACCAGACAGTCAGTCGTCCAGTGTGCCTCTGATCGAACACTTCAATTTAAACCATGCATCTCTTCCCACAATGTCCTTGATATATTGTCCTAATATTAGTATGTCTATTGTAATTCCTATTTGACTTCTATAGCAGAGCTCAATTGATTCCCTAAGAGTATTTAAACTGTTTTACTACTTCCAATCCCTATCCTAACCTAATTAGTTTATTTTACAGAGTGATATGTTTAACCTCTTTAGGCTGAACCCAGATACGTTTTCCCCTAGTCTCTAATCGATGCTCTCAGCTGATACCCTTCTGGATATTCTAGACACTCTAGAATATTTAGTGTTCACCTGGAGAACAGGTGATCTTGAATTGCCCCTGTATCTTCCTTAAAAATGTTCTCTTGTTTCCTCCTGACTTGTTGCTGTGGATAGGGAACATCCGGTACCCCCCTTTGACTGGTACAATTGCATTTGATATTGTTCAGTTGAAGCTGTGACAGTGATTGTTGATTTGGTTCACTCTGATTCTTCATACTTTCTTCTTCTCCACCACCAGTTATAAGTTGTATTTGATTGAGTTTTCTTCGTCAGTTCTTCTCGTTGTGGACCTATCAGTATTCTTCAAAAGGTTATCTTCTAAGTTCTGTTCTTGAAATATCATCTTCCATCATCTTATTACTTTTCTTCAGCATCTTTGCCTCAATGTATTCTTCTTCTCCTCCAATTCTTGGGATTAAAAATGTTCTCCGTATGTTTTCTCCTTGTCTCTTCTGTATCTTCAGCGTCTCGAGCTGTTCCTCTAGCTCCCTTACCTCTCCCAAAGTCGTCTCTTCCTCCAGGCCTGATACGTCTCGGTCTATATCTCCTATTTCTTCTTTGCCAGTCATTGTAGGATAAAATCCTCTTGAACATAGAACACCTTTACTCTCCAAATCTTCATCACTTCCTTCATCAGAACTCAAATCTCTTGTATCCTTCTTCGTTTCTCCTCTTGCCAACTTCCTTCTGATCACAGAGTCATATCCACCCATGCCCTCTCATCAATCACTCTCATCGTCATCATCCTCATCTCCTTAAGTTCCCAGACATCTCGGTTTTCTTCCGTCTTCTGGATTCATCTTCATCGTTGTTTTTGCTCGTATTCGTCTTCATCTCTGATGCCATAATCACCCTGCTGGATGATGTCTTTCTGCTGAATCCATATGTGAGAAAGGTGTACTAACATCTGCCATTAGTCTCTCCTAACACTACTCTAACCCTACTTTGATCAAAAATGACTATTTTGATCAATTTTCCCTATATCAAGCCCTTTATATTCCTTTATTGTGAACTATCCTATTTTAGACTATATAAGTTATATAAGCTTCCCCCTGTAATTCTTAATATAACCTAAACAAATCCATTAACCATCCTGAATAATTAACCCCAATTCCTATTCCTATGTCACCAATATCAATTAGTGTTGGCTATCTTACCACAACCCATCAAATGCAAGTAAATGAAGTTAGTAAACTTCAGACTAAAATACCCATAAACAAAGCCTTCTAACCTACAACCCTTCAATACTCCAATTCCCATAACCCCTTGTTTCTTCCTATGATATAAACCCCAAGTATCATAATTGCAAAATAATGTCAGTACCTGATTTCCAATCGAACTGTAATCCAGCCCAGTGATGCACATAGCCTCCAAAATGTAACTTTTATTGAAATAGAATTTGCCAAGCCCATGTAAACTCGTCATAACATCACATATTCTGTTAGGGAAAGATTTTGTAACCATAATCAGTACCAAAACCTTTTTGACTTGATCCTCTGCCACGTGACGTGATCACTTCCTGTATCTCCTCGCCCTCTCGCTTAGCGTTCCTCTCATATGACAAGGGACAAAGACACAAGAACAGCTTTTAGTAGTTCATGCCATCACTGAGTATTTCCAACCATTCAATATTCATTCGTTTCTACATTATTCACTCTAAGACTAACCTCAGGACTAATTATAGATCGCCCAAAAACCTTGATTTTAATCCGTCATTTAATTATTTAATTCAACCTATTATAATCCGTTATCCTATATTTAATTTATAAATTCAATAGGCTACAAAACAAGTTTCATCTTTAACCAATCACAGTTTAAACTAGAATCATCGTGTTAAAATCTCTTTGTGCCTATTTGTTTCGTCGTCTGTGTTCCTCTGTCTCCCCCTGCAGTTTAACCAATGTGTTGTTTTGCAGAATTCCACGCATGCGCAAATATCATTTTACCCTCATAGATCGCTCCAAAACATTTCATTTAATTTTTAATCGTCTTTTTAATTTAATTAATTATACTCCGTCAACATATATTTGATTTATAACTTTACTACATATCGCCAAATAGTTTCCCGTTCAAATAAAAGTTACTCTAACGATTTTAAAAGATGGTGTCCACCTTTCCTTCTCAGTAGCTATTAAACCCCTGCAAAGAAACCCCAAAGACCTCTGACCCTAAGCCACCATTTTGTTTTGTAGGCTCAACGCGACCTCATGTCGTAGTTTTTAGCCCCGTAAAATCACACGCACATGCGCACAACCCCCTTTAAGCCCATGCTTCCCACACAATAGACCGATAGCATTACGCTACAGCGTCACTATTTTATACGTTATACTCACACAATTACACATAACAGAGCTCACATTTGCGTAGGAACTTTCAGTTCCACCACATACAAACAAGTTTAAGAGGCTTGAATCCATCGCAGTGGACCTCTAAGGTTGAGATTATCATGAAGCACGCAACACAATTAGCCTTTAGCAGTTAGCCATTGCTAACTGCTGCCTACAACATGTAACAAAACCCAGCATTGCGTTCCTTTAATTGAGTACTGTTTCGGTTTGCTCTAAATTTATTCTGCCGTGAGTAAGGCTATTTAAGTGAGCGATCCTCCCCAATGCAAATATCCCGTCGGACAGAAGTTGAGCAAGCCATCCCCAATAAATTTTCAACCAAACCCCAGTCCCAGACTGACCTGAAACTCCTAGTGCGTTCCAGGGTTTATGGCCCACCCTGTTGGTCGCCTCGTTCGTCACGAGGGCTTATCTAAACCTGCAATGCTCTAAAAATGTATACATATCTTGGCCCCGACTGTTCTTGACTTACTATTCAAGCAACACATCTCTATAAACAATTTTTAAAATTTGTATAATGATTAGCCAGACCCCAGTCATCAGCAAAAAACACCACCTAAGGCACAGTCATAAGGGTACATTCCTCCAGTGTACACAAGTAGTAACAAAACCAACAACTTAGCTGTGTTTGGTCGGGTCATGACTCCAAACCGAAGTTAGCTTGAGTTAGCTTGGCGACTCCAAATGTAGCAAAGAAGGATTGCATCATCCCTCCTGGCAAGCTCGCCATTATGTAGTATATGATGAATGGTGGTCGTCTTTTCTGATGAACAAAAGAAGTCTGCTCATACTGAACATTGATCATAAGGTTTATTCAGACCACAAGCTTCAGCATGAGTAACAGACACGCGTGGTCCGGAGAGCAGTGTCCTCCCATTCTAATTTCTGCTCTGTCCTATCTTCTTCGTGTACCCCTATTTATAACCAATGCAACAAGATGGGCTCCCTCTGCTGGCCAGTTTACAATACACTTCCTGTCTATTATATGTTACCTTATACTAAATATTGCCTTTTGATACTAACATAACCAACATTCCATTTCGTCATGAAAAACATTTAACAAAGGCATAATCTTCAGATACCATACAGGTCTGGATCTCCTGAGGCAGAAGAGTATCCAAAAAACAGGCAGGTCCGGGGTCACAAAACCAGGGTGAGCCAGAAGCGCGAGCAAACAGGTTCCGGGTGTGAGCTTTGCAGACGATCTGACACCGGAGAGCTGAAAGACAGGGCCTTAAATACTGGGAGAGGTTAGTGGGTAATGCAGCGCAGCTGGCAGAGTAATTAGAGCCGAGCAGAGCAGGGACAGGTGGAGCTAGTTAGGCTGAGTAGAGAGAGGGAGGTGAGCAGAGTGGAAGATAGTGGAAACAAATTAAGGTGGTAACCCGGTGGAGTGAGAGGGCTCATGACACCATAAAGCTAAACACGCACGTCCCATGTCTTCCTATTCTGAGGATGTTCATTTACTGAATGCTTTTTGATGGATCTGAGGACATCACAAAAACTGAGCAGGAAATAGTTTACATTGTGTCTGTGTCCAGCAACGGAGAGTTTACTCGGACTTTATTGGACTGATTGAATTGGGTGCTGACCGAACCACACAGGCCATAACAGACGGACTTGTGAGACTTTTGGTAAGTTTCATAATACCAGATGGTCTGCATGGAGTCATGAAACACTGTTAAAAATATCAAGACTATTGCCAGCCATTAAAATGCAACTAGTTACCAGGTATTTATTTCAGTCACACTGGTTGAATTTTTGGCTAAAAGGTTACTGAATCGATTTCAAGTCACTGAATCGTTTCGGATCGTATCGTTCTAAATGAACCAATATCGTCCTTGAATCGTATTGACAACCACGAATCGTGATACAAATCGAATCGTTGTTAAAACGAATCGTTACACCCCTAATAGAAATACATTCTCAAAGAATTTGGGATTATCATCATTAGGACGATAAATATTAACCAGATTAATATGCTCATTCAAAAGAGTTCCCTGTATCTAAATGTATCTACCAGCTTTATCAGTTATAATAGTATCCACTTGAAATGGAACAGATTAGTGAATTAAAACCATAACACCATGAGAATGAGAGGAGAAACAGGATGCTACTACTTGCCCTTGTCATCTCCTGCATACTTTAAGTAGCTCATCCTTCAACAAGTGAGTTTCTTGTAGGAACACAATAGATGAATGAAGTTGTTTAAGCCTAGTAATAACCTGTTTTAAGCTTGGATAGTTTACAAACTCCACAGACATTCCACAAAGTAAATGTAAGTTTTGCATTTGAAGTCATTTAATCAAAGATGTAAACATGGAATAAGCTATAGCATAAAGACATATCTAAAATCTGTTTAGTAACCACAAAGACCGCATTCATATTTTGTAGTGAGGAAAATATGTAAAGATCTGTTGAAACAA
This sequence comes from Coregonus clupeaformis, assembly GCF_020615455.1. Taxonomy (NCBI): domain Eukaryota; kingdom Metazoa; phylum Chordata; class Actinopteri; order Salmoniformes; family Salmonidae; genus Coregonus; species Coregonus clupeaformis. The sequence continues at coordinate 81,862 of NW_025534174.1, read as the reverse complement.
ACATAGATATTTCCTAACAGTAACACTGTCTTTCTAACCGAGACAACCAACGCTTCCTCTCCCACCTCCCCCTGATCGTAGAGTGTAGCCTGGTGTACGACTGATCCATTAAAGAGAGCAGTCTAACCTAAGCGACGCTAAACAAAACAAAGTGTCTCCTGCCTTCTCTCTGCCATTACTTCTCACAATCAAAACAAAAGGCCTATCTTGCAAGATGTTGTGTGAAATATCACAACAAAAGGCCTTTTTAGCAAGATGATATGTGAAATATCACGTAGTATTTGTTTGAAAAGTAGCAAAGAATAGCTCCACCTAAAACAGTAACGCTAGTTAGTGAAGCCTGAGACTAACGTTAACGTTACAGTATGGACCGTCCAAAATAGTGGTAGATGATCCACAACACAGGGTCTGTTGCTAGTAGCTACCAAGTAACAATATGGCCCATACGTATAGCGTTAATGTAGTATACCATGATACGTTTATAAACCAAAAAAAGTATCAAAGATCAGAAATGAACAGCCTACGTGAGAAAAAGAGATATCATTGAATATGTGCTACGTTACCCAAAGGCCCTTTGCACATGATGTTAGGCTTGCACCTGAGTGTCAATCATTTTAGTCCAAGGATATGATCAAAAGGCCTCCATCATTCTTAAATGGAAGAAGTTTGGAACCACCAATACGTTTTCTATACCTCACAAATGACAGGCTACTTTGACACTGAGAATCTGAGATCAATAAAAACGACCTTGTCTTGAATCCATCAATAGCCGAGGCCCCTAAGTGTGCAGAGAAACACATTGTATAATATGAGGAGGAAGATACAGTTTCACTGACTCACCCAATGATGAGCAGCTCACTCACCGCCAAAAGCTTATCTCTCTCTTGCTTTACTTTTTTAAACAATGCTGTTCGCTCAATAGGCCTATTTGGAAGTTGATAACTTGGGAACATACAGACATTAGTATTTTATTTTCAACAGGATCCATTTGCTTTACCAGCTGTGTTTTCCAGCGATTGTATTAGAAATATTTGCTAAAGGCCTGTTTTGGCTGCATGCTGTTAACTGACAGATTTGCCACACGTTAGGCATGCCTTGTGATTTGGCTACACACAATCCACAGCTAGGCTATTTTTTAAATTAGCTATGGATCCTCTGTGGCGAAATTCTAGTCTTACTCCTGGTGTAGTATTGGGAATGATTTAATTTCTTTCTGAACAGACTGCAGAGTGCTGCAGCACCTCCAGCACACTTCCCACAGCTATTATTCTATTAGGAGATAAATGATGAAGTGCAATGCTGGAGAGAAGAGAGTTGCCGGCTTATGTCTATAACAGCACAGAGAGGGAGAGAGATCATAGAAAGTGAATGTCATTGTATTTCTGTGAGAGATACAGGCGTGCTTCTCTCTCTCACCAAAGCAATGGCCTCGCCTTGGTCTAGGCTACAATGTTGCGCAAACCATAAACCCGGGACGGCCCAACATTAACCAATTCTTAGAATATCATGCACGTTTTCACATTACGTTTTTTTAGGGGGCATGACAATTACAGAATAATCGAAATGTAATTACTCTGATTGCTTTTATTAGGATTTTTACATTGCAAACAGTGGAAATTATTTTTCTTGCCACAAGAGGTAGGCTACCTGATTCTGGCAAATGGGTTCCGGAACGAAAGACTACAAAACTGAGAGGTACCGGAGGATCCAGCTCAAATTAATCACCGCCCTTCTCATATAATGGGGTAGGGCCATCCCAATGATCCCTGAACGCACGGACGGTTGCACCAATTATTTTTTATAACTAAACCAAGATAGACCACAGCTGGTCGTTTCCAATGGGAACAGATGAGTCATAGTGGGCAGAGCCAAGCACGAGCTAGCGAGATCCTATTGGCGTGTTCTAGCACACATCTGCATATTTCTGTTAGGGAACGCCTCCTCTGTGAAGCGCTCGTGTGCAATAACTCAATTCGCCTTTGCGTTCCTTCAAAATTACGTGATTTAAAAAACAAAAATATTTGCAACAGGTAAGTCCACAAAACTTTGTCCACTCTGTGCATAACAGATTTTAGTTTTGGGAACAGAACTGTATTAAGATCAGATGTTTCATCAATTAGAACATTTGCAGAATGTCGGCCAAAATCCATCTCAGCTCCAGAACTGTGATGGCAAGAAGATAACCTTTGTGTCAGTTTCTATTTATTACTACTGGTATGTGTTATGACGAGTTTCTCAGGCATCAAGTAATTCAGTATGCAAGAGTTGGTTCAAAGTATTTCATATTACAGTACCAGATTCACATGACAAGCGGTACGGCGTAGCCTATTGTCATCTGAATGAATGACTTACATAGAAAACCTCTTTAGTTTATATAATGCTTTTCCTAGCTAATTCCATCCAACAGTTGCCATCCAACAGATGTACATCATTTCCTCAAGGTGATTTCATAAAGAATCTTTTTATTTTAGATTAGTTTGTTTTGCATTTTTGGTTTTGTGTAAAATTAACGAGCTGGTAAAATGGCGCCACCCACTCGGTCAGTGTCAACGGACTTCAGTGCAGCAGAGAGAGACAATTTCACGGTTGCACTACTGTTTTGAAGCTGAATGTAATGAATATCAGTTTTCTACGTGTACTAATATTCAGACACATTAAGTTGTTTCTGTATTTATCGATAATTGTTACTATGGTGTGAACGGAAAATACAATTGGTTTTTGATTGAAATAATACAGTGAAGACAAGGTTATTCAGGAAATAGTACATAGTGCTGTCTAAAACAAACAGTGACCCTAAATGGCTTTTGTCATTTATGCCTTTACAGTACCAGTCAAAAGTTTGGACACACCTACTCATTCAAGGGTTTTTCTTAATTTTTACTATTTTCTACAATGTAGAATAATAGTGAAGACATCTAAACTATGAAATAACACACATGGAATCATGTAGTAACCAAAAAAGTGTTAAACAAATCAAATATATTTTAGATTCTTCAAAGTAGCCACCCTTTGCCTTGATGACAGCTTTGTAGAATCTTTGTAATCTACAATGTAGAAAATAGTAAAAATAAAGAAAAATCCTGGAATGAGTAGATGTTCTAAAACCTTAGACTGGTACTGTATGTGAATTTGGGAAGAATCTGCTATAGGTTAAGAACCGGCACCTCAAATATCTAGTGCTTGAGCTCCTGTTCCTCTTATAGAATGTTAGCTCAACAGTATTTGGGAAGAATCTGCTATAGGTTAAGGACCGGCACCTCAAATATCTAGTGCTTGAGCTCCTGTTCCTCTTATAGAATGTTAGCTCAACAGTATTGTGGAGCTCCTGCACCTAAATATAAACAGTACCGGCACCCAAAATGAGTACTGGCACCTATTTCAGTCCAAGTCAAGCACTGAATTAGATGATTTAACAAGATGAGTATATTTTTAGAGAATAAAGAAAGTGTCAGAACTGTCAAGACAATAACTTTTTGTGACTGTTTCTCATTGTTACTACAGGACGACTAGAATTAAATCTGAGGCCGGTAACATCAATAGTGAGGACAAACCCAGCCAGCCTCTCTCCTTCCACACTGAGTCCAAACCTACAGTCACTGGGTCCTGATTGTGACAGTGGAGCCCAGTTTGCTAAGCAGGATCCAGAGATGGCATCAGTGAAGCTGGAAGACTGCAGTCAAACACTGGAGCTGAATGTCAACATTAAAGATGAAGAAGAGGAGGAGAAGATTGGGAAATCTGTTTCTCAGGGTAAGAGCAGGTTCTATCTAACTAAGTTTGAGTTATTCATTCCAACTTCCCAATGTGCATGAAAAGTTGCAGTAGAACTGTTTCATGATGAACTGTTTCAATGAGAAGGTAGATATTATTTCATGCTACTGACACTTACAGTGCCATGAAAAAGTATTTGCCCCCTTTCTAATTTTCTCTACTTTTGCATATTTGTAATGCTGAATGTTATCAGATCTTCAACCAAAACCTAATATTAGATAAAGGGAACATAAGTGAACAAATAACACAACAATTACATTTTTATTTAATTTATTTCATAAACAAAGTTATGCAATGACGACATGGTTCCAGTAATGCCTGGTTAAAACCAAACTCTGCATTCCACAGTAAGAACATCATACCAAAGGTCAAGCATGGTGGTGGTGGTGTGATGGTTTGGGGACGCTTTGCTGCCTCAGGACCTGGACGACTTGCCTTAATAGAAGGTACCATGAATTCTGCTTGGTATCAGAGAATTCTACAGGAGAATGTCAGACCATCCGTCTGTGAGCTGAAGCTGAAGCGCAGCTGGGTCATGCAGCAAGACAATGATCCAAAACACACAATCAAGTCTACATGAAAATTGCTATAAAGCAACAAATTTGAAGTTTAGGAATGGCCTAGCCAAAGTCCAGACCTAATCCCAATTGAGATGTTGTGGCAGGACTTGAAACGAGCAGTTCATGCTTGAAAACCCACACGTCACTGAGTTAAAGCAGTTCTGCATGGAAGAGTGGGCCAAAATTCCTTCACAGCGACGTGAGAGACTGATCAACAACTACAGGAAGCATTTGGTTGGAGTAATTGCAGCTAAAGGTGGCACAACCAGTTATTGAGTGTAAGGGGGCAATTACTTTTTCACACAGGGGAATTTGGTGTTGCATAACTTTGTTTATGTTAATAAAAATGTAATTGTTGTGTTATTTGTTCACTTATGTTCCCTTTATCTAATATTAGGTTTTGGTTGAAGATCTGATAACATTCAGCATTACAAATATGCAAAAGTAGAGAAAATTAGAAAGGGGGCAAATACTTTTTCATAGCACTGTACATGGTTTGACACCAGTATTGCCAGCATTTGTTTTATTTACTGGGCTATCTGGAGTGATTAGAGAGTAGACTAAAGAAGTGAAGTAGACATACTGCCAGTGTTTTGAAGTTCTATGAAATGAGTCTGTGTAGTTATTAACCCTTGTGATATTGAGTGGAGGATGACACTAACCCTTGTGATAGTGAGTGGAGGATGATATGGCTTCTTCATCTGCATTGCTTGCTCTTTGGGGTTTTAGGCTGGGTTTCTGTAAAGCACTTTGTGACAACTTCTGATGTAAAAAGGGCTTCATAAAATACATTTGATTGACACCAACTGACTGGTTCTTCTGTTGTTGTTCACACAGGAGACCATGTTGAGACATTCTCTACATCCAGAGAGCAACAGCAAGAATATCACAGAGCTAAGAGGTCTCACCACTGCCCACATTGTGAGAAGATTTTTCCATTTCTATCAAAGCTAAAAATACACCTAAAAATACACACAGGAGAGAAGCCTTACTCCTGCTCTGACTGTGGAAAGAGTTTCTCTCGACTGGACCACTTAAAACAACATGAACGTATACATACAGGAGAGAAGCCTTACTCCTGCTCTGACTGTGTAAAATGCTTCACAACATCATCTGAGCTAAAATTCCATCAGAGAACACACACGGGAGATAAGCCTTACTCCTGCTCTGACTGTGGGAAGAATTTCTCTCATCAGAAAAGCTTAAAACTACACCAACGGATACACACAGGAGAGAAGCCTTACTCCTGCTCTGACTGTGGGGCAAGTTTCTCTCAACTGGGCTCCTTAAAAATACATGAACGTATACACACAGGAGAGAAGCCTTACTCCTGCTCTGACTGTGAGATGAGATTCTACATATTGTGCAATTTAAAAAGACACCAACGTATACATAAGAAGTGGTAGTGGATTGGATCAAATGAAGAAAGCGTAGAACACTATTGTAATCCTATTGTTTCTCACTGTGAGAGAACTGTGCAGAGGAATGGGAACGTTGTAGAATGTTAGCATCTCTTTACTGATCAGTGTGCACCTTGTCAGTTTTGCAGTGCTTAGATGGCTCCTACTGTAAATATATTGAGAGGACTAGGGTATTGAGGAAACCACGAGTACATGCATCCATGCCGTGTGTCAGCATTGCAGTCTGGTGGTGATGGTGTGGGGTGTGTTTTCATGGCACATATTGGGCCCCTTGATAAAAGTGGAGCAACGTTTGAATGCCACAGGATATCTAAACATAATTGCCAATCAGGTGCATCCCTTCATGGCAGCAGTTATCCATCTGCAAATAGATTTTTTCAGCAGGATTATGTTCCATTCCACAAGGCTTGTCCAGGAATGGTTCCACGAACATGACAGTGAATTCAGGTTACTGCAGTGGCCTTCCGAGGCACCAGATCTCATTCCAATTGTACATCTGTTGTGGGAGATGGAACGAGCTATTCGGAGTAGAAATCCACTGCCAGTCAACTTGACACAACTGTGGGAAGCATTGCAGTCAACATAGGCCAGCATCCCAGTGGAGACGTTCAACTCCTGCATTCAAACTGCACTTGATGTATGCATGCCAATAAGAAATAAGAAAACAACAACACTGGACAAGAACTGGCTGACTGTATTCTACTTATGTCACATATTGTGTTATGTATTTTAAAATGAGTGTTTTGCAGTTATTAGTCATGTAAATTCTGCATTTCTTCAGTTTTATCGGTGAGCAAGAATAAATCAACTCAAACTCAAAGGGGGTTGCAACTCAATATTAGGAAGGTGTTCCTAATGTTTGTGGACTCAGTGTATATCAAATAAAGATGTGTGATGATCAGTTTTCAGCATTAGTTTGGATGGATTATTTTATGTTACTAAACATATTTTGTTTAATGATGAACAGGCTATGAATCGACTACTTGTGTTTATTAAATTGTCTTTTAATACTAGATTAATTATTTTAGTCATTGATGATGAATGTATTTGAATAACTGAATTGAGTTTCTCTATATTACTACTGGACGACTCAGATTAAGTCTGAGGCCGGTAACATCAACAGTGAGGACAAAACCCAGCCTGCCTCTCACCTTCCACACTGAGTCCAAATCTACAGTCACTGGGTCCTGATTGTGACAGTGGAGCCCAGTTTGCACTGCAGGATCCAGAGATGGCATCAGTGAAGCTGGAAGACTGCAGTCAAACACGAGCTGAATGTCAACATTAAAGATGAAGAAGAGGAGGAGAAGATTGGGAAATATGTTAATCATGGTAAGAGCAGGCTCTATCTATTCTGTAATTCTGACATCACACGTCCCTGAACAACTGGGCTATAACTGGGTTATTTCATGCTACTGAGACTTGCTTGGTTTGACACCAGTATTGTCAGCATGATGCTTGATGACAGCTTTGCACACTCTTGGCATTCTCTCAACCAGCTTCACCTGGAATGCTTTTTCAACAGTCTTGAAGAAGTTCCCACGTATGCTGAGCACTTGTTGACTGCTTTTCCTTCACTCTGCGGTCCAACTCATCCCAAACCATCTCAATTGGGTTGAGGTCAGTTGATTGTGGAGGCCAAGTCATTTGATGCAGCACTCCATCACTCTCCTTCTTGGTCAAATAGCCCCTTACACAGCCTGGAGGTGTGTTGGGTCATTGTCCTGTTGAAAAACCAATGATAATTCCACTAAGCGCAAACCAGATAGGATGGAGTATTGCTGCAGATTGCTGTGGTAGCCATGCTGGGTAAGTGTGCCTTGAATTCTAAATAAATCACCAGAAAAGCACCATCACACCTCCTCCTCCATGCTTCACGGTGGGAACCACACATGTAGAGATCATCCGTTCACCTACTCTGCGTCTCACAAAGACACTGCGGTTGGAACCAAAAATCTCACATTTGGACACATCAGACCAAAGGACAGATTTCCACCAGTCTAATGTCAATTGCTCATGTTTTTTGGCCCAAGCAAGTCTCTTCTTCTTGTTGGTGTCCTTTAGTAGTGGTTTCCTTGCATTGACCATGAAGGCCTGATTCACACAGTCTCCTCTGAACAGTTGATGTTGAGATGTGTCTGTTACTTGAACTCTGTGAAGCATTTATTTGGGCTGCAATTTCTGAGGCTGGTAACTCTAATGAACTTATCCTCTGCAGCAGAGGTAACTCTGGGTCTTCCTTTCCTGTGGCGGTCCTCATGAGAGCCAGTTTTATCATAGCTGTGACGCAACACAAACATAGGCACAGACACATGCATACACACACGATAACATACCCACTACACACACGTACTCATGGATTTTTGTATTGTAGATATGTGGTAGTGGTGGAGTAGGGGCCTGAGGGCACACATTGTGTTGTGAAATATGTGAATGTATTGTAATGTTTTTAAAATTGTATGAACTGCCTTAATTTAGCTGGACCCCAGGAAGTGTAGCTGCTGCCTTGGCAGGAACTAATGGGGATCCATAATAAATAAAAATACAAATCCCAGATGAAGAATAAGACACTATTTCAAAGCATAGTGCATGTAATGTTAGCCGAGTACATTGTAATTACTAGTTGTTACGCAGGATTTAGCTAGTTAAAATGAAGTGTATCTTTAGGAGTACTTGTAATTAATGTGTACAGTACATTACCCATCCTGACAACCTGGCCCTCAATTTAAAGCTTGTGGAATTGACATCCAAGTGGGAGAATAAATACACTAGAACACCACAGAGTATCTGTATAAGAAAATCATTCAGAGCACACTGTGCTGCCAATCACAGTATAAGGTGCGACATTTTGCGGGTGTGGAGAGCTCGTTAGAGGATAGAGGAAGCTTGCCTTGAACCGCTGGGCATCGTGTTATGACCTGCATTATCTGAATTAGGCCCACAGAATTATACCTACGGAGGAGCCGCTTCTATGGAGGTACTTTGAATGTCTTTGAACTTCAGAGTTTGTTTAATGTTGGAACAGAGCAGATGTTAGCTAGCTAGCTAACAACCTTGTTTGTTTGTGCAGTGTAGCACTATAATTAAAAACAGGTCGTACCTTTATGTCGTTAATAAATCCAATGTGAAACGTGGTGACTATAGTATCCTTAACTAGCATTGAAAAAGTTCATCCATTCTTCTCAAATTAAACACATCTCCCTAATTTCTGAATCATGCTTGTAACGTTGTCAGTAGGATACAGTAACCTATGCTTCAGAGGGGAGGAGCAGGTAGTTTCCACACGCACACCCACTGGCAAAGGTTTCCATTCCAGCTGGCAGGCAGAAACTGGAATACGTTTCTAGAGTGAGCTTTGTTGCGATTTTGTGGGACTGGAAAAAAATACCCGGAAAGTAAAATAAGGTTATTACCTGGATCCCATGCTTTTAAAATAACTGCTGTTCCTGAAAAGTGTATTTACACTTTAGTTTCCGGTTCTTTTTTACGTTCTTTTTCAGTTCTGTTCCCTGAACCGGTTCCAACCCTAGATAAATTATTTGGATGAAGGTCATGCTTAGGCTAATAAACTATGAAGGGAAATAAATTGCTACAGTTTACACTTTTTTAGTAATTTAATGAAATGTTGTAATCTGATCTCGGAATGCACGGACCGTTAGTAGTGGGGGAACAGGAAGTTCCGGGCAGGCGGCACCATTCTTCACAATAAAGAAAGCGCCAGAACTGTGCAGTCAAGAAGATAACCTTTGTGTTAGGAGTGGGCGATATACCGGTTTGATAGTAAAAACCGGTATTGTGCCGCGCCATGATATGGATTTAGCAATATCATGGATACCGCGATTTATTCAGAATTCATAAATTCGAATTTTGCATCAATATTTTTTTGTTCCAAATTTCAACTGAGTGATAGTACTAAGTAGCTACATCTTTTTTTTATTTTTTTTTATCCAACCTTTCTTGGTTCTTACGAATAAAAGAATGTATGTTAATATGTTGACCTATTTTTATGAGCGCATCGTCGCATGCACTTGTTGCACGCATGTAGTGCTAGCAACAAAGAAGTGTGCAGGCAGCTGCAGTTAGGAGGCAGGTTAACTATTGGGGGAAAACTTTACAATCCAGGATGAGCGAAAACACAGAAATTGATGTTGCTCAAGAGCAGGAGGATAAATTGGTTAAGAAGAAAGGGGGCACCTCTGTTGTTTGGAACTGGTTTGGCTTTGAAATCTCCGACCCCGACCAAAACACTACCCTATGCAAGTTGTGTCGTCGTGTTGTCTTAGCAAAAGGTGGAAACACGACCAACCTGTTCAATCACTTAAAAAACATACATGTCCGTGAGTATGAACAATGCACCAGAATGCGTGAGACAGTAAGCCCAGGAGCTCGCCCGAAGACAAGCCAGACTCGCACTCAACAATCAATTATATCATCATTTGCTGCCGGTACTTGCTATGAGAAGACGAGCAAAAATGGATAGACATCACAGCTGCGATTACAAATCACATAGCGAAGGACATGGTACCGATTCAAACTGTGGAGAAAGAGGGGTTCAGAAAGTTGATTCAAACTCTGGACCCAAGATATGAGATCCCGAGCCGCAAATATTTTAGCCAAAAATGCCTGCCACAGCTTTACACAGAATGCTGGGACAGAGTTTACAGTGAGATAAATAACATTCCATTCTTCTCCACTACTGCCGATCTATGGTCAAGTCGTACCACAGAACCTTATATAAGCCTCACAATCCATTACATAGACGGTGACTGGAAACTGAAAAGTAAGTGCCTACAGACGTCTTATTTCCCAGACGACCACACCGGGGAAATAATTGCAGGTGGGCTGAGGGACATACTGTCGTCCTGGGGATTAAAAGAGTCGCGTCAAGTTTGTATGACGACCGACAGCGGATCGAACATGATCAAGGCATTGCAGCTGAACAAGTGGGCAAACCTTGGATGTTTCGGACACAGGCTGCACAATGCTATTGGTAAGTTTCAGGACTGTAGCCTAGGCCTACCCTGTATGATGCTTATTATTAAGAAAAATACAGCTCACATCAGCCATGTACCGTAGGCTAAATCTAAGCACATCAGATTTGTAAAATGTGTAACAGTTGAATGTAAATGCCGTAAATCCTCAAACAAAGATTAAAAGTTATATTGTATTGTGATTTCTATATAAAAATGCATTATTATTAATTATTATTGTATTGTGATTCGATTATTTTTCACCCTATTATTTTGATTTCTTATTCCCAATTTCCAGAGAGGAGTGTCCAAAACGCTCCCGGGCCACAGGGGTGTGCGATTTCCCGGGCCACAGGGGTTTGCAAAAAGGTGGTTAGCACGTTCTCATACAGCTGGAAAAAGCAGAAGGCCCTGATGACAGCACAGAATGAACTAAGCCTGCCCCTGCACAAGCTCATCACAGAATCTCCGACAAGGTGGGGATCTCGTCTGAAAATGATGGAAAGAGTCCTGGAGCAGGAAAAGGCCATTACACAGGTCCTGGCAGGGGACAAAAGACACGGCACCTTGTACCTACCTGGCAAGACATCCAGGTCTTGGAATCAGTCACAGCAGCACTGAAGCCACTCCAGGACTTTACAGATGCCCTGTCAGGAGAAGCGTATGTGAGCGTGTCCTATTTGAAGCCTGTCATCAATCTGTTAAATGCAGAGGTTCTAAATCTGAGCAAGGACGATACAGAACTGACCAAAGAGATCAAGATCAAGGTTCTTGATTACTTGAATAACAAGTACACTGACCCTGCAACAGATGAGCTGCTCTCCATGGCTACCTTTCTAGATCCAAGGTTCAAGACCAGGTACATGTCCGCTGAGAAACTGGAGGACATTAAGGTATTTATTCATTTGTTCTTGTTTTATTGCTTCAAATGTAAAGCACTTTGGGCTGCATTTTATGTATGAAAGGTGCTATACAAATAAAGTTTAATTATTTTCATTTTTTAAGGTGAGAGCTGCCTCAGAGACCGAAGCCCTCCTGGTGGAGAACACAGCCCTGGGAAAATCGTCTCTTGCAGAGGATCACACTGACAGGGAGAAAGAAGCTTCCACTGCTCATCAATCAGGCAAGAAGCCCAAGAAGAGCCTTGGGAGCTTCTTTAAGCAGACCAGCAGTGCACCTGCCTCATGTTCAGAGAGGCAGATCATTGAGCAAGAGCTGAATAGCTACATTCTGGCAACGGCAGCAGACAGCGAGTCTGATCCTTTGGAGTGGTGGCGATTTCACGGATCTAATTTTCCACGTGTGAGTTGTCTGGCAAAGAAATACTTATGCATCCCTGCCACAAGTGCCCCCTCTGAGAGGGCATTCAGCACTGGGGGCAATGTGGTGACATGTCACAGGGCAGCACTAAAGCCAGAAACAGTCAACATGCTGGTATTCCTGGCACGGAACTTGTGAAGAAAGTTCTAGTGAAGATTTGTTGATATTGTTGATAATTGATGGTTGAGGCTTGAAAGGTTTAGTTTCAAACGGTTAGTTTTTTACATATCTACGGACCGTAGCCAAAACAAACACACGTATTTGAATTTGTAATTACCTTATTTTCTTTATCTCCTGTTATTTTTTATTTAATTTTACTTAATATCTAATTTATATATATATATATATATATAGGCCTACCTACCTCATGTTTACGGAATGCATGTTTGCACAATACAAATAAAAACTTTTCAGGTCCATACGGTCCAATGCCTCACTCTTTCTGGTTATATAAGGTTCAAATACATATTTTTCCTTAACTAATATAATTTAACCAAGAAGGGATATTAAAATGTGATTCATATTTTTTTACGTCATATATCGTGATATCATATCGATATCGTCTGGACAGTGGAAAATATCGTGATATGAATTTTAGCTCATATCGCCCACCCCTACTTTGTGTCCGTTTCTATTCATTACTAGAGGTATGTAATAGCACGTTTAAACTTTCTAATGTCGAAAGAACATGTCATATCATGCTAGGTAAAAAAAATCCGTTAAGGTATTATCAAATTTGTTAAAGGTTTGATGTGTTATTTTTGTGTCAAACCAAGTGAAGAACATGTTAACTATTTTACAAGTCACATAGCTTGAGACTTTTGGTTTGTCTGAGTGGATGTACATAATTTTCTCATGGTAATTTCATAAATAATCCATTTATTTTAGATTTCTGAGTTGGTTTAGCATATTATTGGTTTTGTGTAAAATTCACAAGCTGGTAAAATGGCAGCATCCTCTCGGTGCATCAGATAGAGACAATTTCACGGTCGCACTACTGTTTTGAAGATGAATGTAATGATTAGCAGTTTTCTACATGTGTACTAATATTCAGACACATTCAGTTGTTTCTATCTTTATCTATAATTGTTATTATGGTGTGAACAGGAAATACAATTGGTTTTTGATTGAAGTAATACTGTGAAGACAAGGTTTAAGGAAATTAGCACATAGTGCTGTCTAAAACAAACTGTAGCCTTGTACTAAATGGTTTTTGAGTAATTTATGTGTTTATCTACTATAGGTTAGGTATTGGCTCAAAAGTATTGTGGAGCTCCTTCACCTTAATATAAACAGTACCGGCACCCAAAATGAGTATTGGCACCTATTTCAGTCCAAGTCAAACACTGAATTAGATAATTGAATCAGAAAAAAAGTGAAAATATTTGTAGAAAATAAAGAAAATGCCAGAACTGTCAAGACAATAACTTTTGTGTCCGTTTCTCTTTATTACTACGGGCCGATTCAGATAAGTCTGAGGCCGGTAACATCAACAGTGAGAACACAACCTAGCCTTCCTCTCTCCTTCCACGCTGAGTCCAAACCTACAGTCACTGGGTCCTGATTGTGACAGTGGAGCCCAGTTTACTGCAGGATCCAGAGATGGCATCAGTGAAGCTGGAAAACTGCAGTCAAACACTGGAGTTGAATGTCAACATTAAAGATGAAGAAGAGGAGGAGAAGATTGGGAAATCTGTTTGTCATGGTAAGAGCAGGTTCTATCTAACTAAGTTTGTGGGACATGATTTGGAAAGGCACACACCTGTCTATATACAGTGCATTCGGAAAGTATTCAGACCCCTTGACTTTTTGGACATTTTGTTATGTTACAGCCTTGATTACATTTTTCCCCTCATTAATCTACACACAATACCCCATAATGACAAAGCAAAAACTGTTTTTTTTATCAATTGTTGCAAAAAACAACAACAACTGAACTATCACATTTACATAAGTATTCAGACCCTTTACTCAGTACTTTGTTTAAGCACCTTTGGCAGTGATTACAGCCAAAGTCTTAATGGGTATGACGCTACAAGCTTGGCACACCTGTATTTGGGGAGTTTCTCCCATTCCTCTCTGCAGATCCTCTCAAGTTCTGTCAGGTTGGATGGGCCGGGTCACTGCACAGTTATTTTCAGGTCTCCAGAGATGTTCGATTGGGTTTAAGTTCCGGCTCTGGCTGGGCCACTCAAGGACATTCAGAGACTTGTCCCGAAGCCACTCCTGCGTTGTCTTGGGTGTGTGCTTAGGTTCGTTGTCCTGTTGGAAGGTGAACCTTCGCCCGGTCTTGAGGTCCTGAGTGCACTGGAGCAGGTTTTCATCAAGGATCTCTCTGTACTTTGCTCCAATCATCTTTCCCTCGATCCTGACTAGGCTCCCAGTCCCTGCTGCTGAACAACATCCCCGCAGCATGATGCTTCTACCACCACGCTTCACCGTAAGGATGGTGCCAGGTTTCCTCCAGACGTGATGCTTGGCATTCAGGCCAAGAAGTTCAATCTTGGTTTCATTAGACCAGAGAATCTTGTTTCTCATCTGGCTTTCATGTGCCTTTTGCTGAGGGGCTTCCGTCTGGCCACTCTTCCATAAAGGCCTGATTGGTGGAGTGCTGCAGAGATGGTTGTCCTTCTGGAAGGTTGGCCCATCTCCATAGAGGAACTCTGGAGCTCTGTCAGAGTGACCATCTGTCACACCCTGGTTCTGGGACTCTATTTGTTGAGCCAGGGTGTGTTCATTCTATGTGTTCTGTTTCTATGTTGGGTGTTCTAGGTTGTTTATTTCTATGTTGGCCTGAGTGACTCCCAATCAGAGGCAACGAGTGTCAGCTGTTGGCTGGTTGTCTCTGATTGGGAGCTATATTTAAACTGTCTGTTTTCCCTTTGTGTTTGTGGGTTTTTGTTCCGTGTTCGGTCATTGTTACCGTGGACTTCACGAGTCGTTTATTGTTTTGTATTGTGTACACTTTAACTAATTAAAGTATGTTCGTTCAACACGCTGCGCATTGGTCTCTCCCTGACGATCGTGACAGAAGAACCCACCATACCAGGACCAAGCAGCGTGTCCAGGAGCAGGCAGCCTGGACGTGGGCGCAGATTTTGGACGGACAGGGGTCCTGGACCTGGGAGGAAATCCTGGCCGGGATGGATCGCCGGCCATGGAGTGAGACTGTAGAGAGGTGACGGAGAGAGGAGCAACGGCGTGATCAGGGTCGTCGTCGGACGGTCGAGAGGCAACCCCAAATAATTTTTAGGGGGGGGGGGCACAGGGCATGGACGACGTGGCTGACGGAGGCAGAAAAGGGGCGTATTCAAAAGGCCACCAGGTTACGGGGGACACTGGTAAAGGAAGGGAAGGAAGGTTTAGAGGCACAGCGAGAGGTACTGGGATGTGTTACCAGTCCGGTCCGGCCCGTTCCAGATCCCGGGGTAGAGCCAGTGGTGTGTGTCCCCAGTACGGTCCGGCCTGTTACGGCCCCTCGCACCAAATGGACGGTGCGCGTCGCCAGCCCGGTCCGGCCTGTTCCTGCCTTTCGCACTAAGCCTACGGTGTGCGTCGCTAGCCAGGTCCGGCCTGTCCCTGCTCCACGCACCAAGCCTACGGTGTGCGTCGCCAGCCAGGTCCGGCCTGTCCCTGCTCCACGCACCAAGTATACGGTGTGCGTCGCCAGCCCAGCCCGGCCTGTCCCTGCTCCACGCACCAAGCCTACGGGGTGCGTCGCCAGCCCAGCCCGGCCTGTTCCTGCTCCACGCACCAAGCCTACGGGGTGCGTCGCCAGCCCAGCCCGGCCTGTCCCTGCTCCACGCACCAAGCCTACGGTGTAGGTCGCCAGCCCAGCCCGGCCTGTCCCTGCTCCACGCACCAAGCCTACGGTGTGCGTCGCCAGCCAGGTCCGGCCTGTCCCTGCTCCACGCACCAAGTATACGGTGTGCGTCGCCAGCCCAGCCCGGCCTGTCCCTGCTCCACGCACCAAGCCTACGGGGTGCGTCGCCAGCCAGCCCGGCCTGTTCCTGCTCCACGCACCAAGCCTACGGGTGCGTCGCCAGCCCAGCCCGGCCTGTCCCTGCTCCACGCACAAAGCCTACGGGGTGCGTCGCCAGCCCAGCCCGGCCTGTCCCTGCTCCACGCACCAAGCCTACGGGGTGCGTCGCCAGCCCGGCCTGTTCCTGCTCCACGCACCAAGCCTACGGTGTGCGTCGCCAGCCCGGCCCGGCCTGTCCCAGCTCCACGCACCAAGTCTACGGTGCGCGTCGCCAGCCCGGCCCGGCCTGTTCCTGCCACTCGCACCAAGTATACGGTGCGCGTCGCCAGCCCGGCCCGGCCTGTCCCTGCTCCACGCACCAAGCCTACGGGGTGCGTCGCCAGCCCGGCCTGTTCCTGCTCCACGCACCAAGCCTACGGTGTGCGTCGCCAGCCCGGCCCGGCCTGTCCCAGCTCCACGCACCAAGTCTACGGTGCGCGTCGCCAGCCCGGCCCGGCCTGTTCCTGCCACTCGCACCAAGTATACGGTGCGCGTCGCCAGCCCGGCCCGGCCTGTTCCTGCCACTCGCACCAAGCCTACGGTGTGCGTCGCCAGCCCGGCCCGGCCTGTTCCTGCCACTCGCACCAAGCCTACGGTGCGCGTCGCCAGCCCGGCCTGTTCCTGCCACTCGCACCAAGCCAGGAGTGCGAGTCGCCAGCCCGGCCCGGCCTGTTCCTGCCACTCCCACCAAGCCAGGGGTGCGCATTGTCAGCCCGGTCCGGCCCGTTGCTGCTCCACCCACCAAGCCAGGGGTGCGAGTCGTCAGTCCGGTGAGGCCCGTTCCGGCTCCACGCACCAAGCCAGGGGTGCGTATCGTCAGCCCGGTCCGGTCAGTTCCTGCCTCACGCACCAAGCCAGGGGTGCGCGTCGTCCAGTCCGGCACAACCCCGTGCCTGGGTCATCGGTGCCAAATCAGGTACCGCTCAACTGCTCCACAACGGAGCTGAAGCTAGCCGCTCCTGCTACGTCCAGGTCAGCTCCAGCCAGCGGGGCCAGACCGGACCAGGGGCGCTATGGGGGGTTTATTGGAGGGTGGTGGGCAAGGCCGGAGCCAGAACCGCCGCCGAGGAGGTATGCCCACCCCGCCCCCCCCCGTTTTGCTCTTTTTGAGGCGCGGTCGCAGTCCGCGCCTTTAAGGGGTACTGTCACACCCTGGCTCTGGGACTCTATTTGTTGAGCCAGGGTGTGTTCATTCTATGTGTTCTGTTTCTATGTTGGGTGTTCTAGGTTGTTTATTTCTATGTTGGCCTGAGTGACTCCCAATCAGAGGCAACGAGTGTCAGCTGTTGGCTGGTTGTCTCTGATTGGGAGCCATATTTAAACTGTCTGTTTTCCCTTTGTGTTTGTGGGTTTTTGTTCCGTGTTCGGTCATTGTTACCGTGGACTTCACGAGTCGTTTATTGTTTTGTATTGTGTACACTTTAACTAATTAAAGTATGTTCGTTCAACACGCTGCGCATTGGTCTCTCCCTGACGATCGTGACACCATCATGTTCTTGGTCACCTCCCTGACCAAGGCCCTTCTCCCCCGATTGCTCAGTTTGGCCGGGCGGCCAGCTCTAGGAAGAGTCTTGTTGTTTCCAAACTTCTTCCATTTAAGAATGATTGAGGCCACTGTGTTCTTGGGGACCTTCAATGCTGTGCCTCGACACAAACCTTTCTTGGAGCGCTACGGACAATTCCTTTGACCTCATGGCTTCGTTTTTAGCTCTGACATGCACTGTCAACTCTGGGACCTTATATAGACAGTTGTGTGACTTTCCAAATAATCTCCAATCAATTGAATTTACCACAGTTGGACTCCAATTAAGTTTTAGAATCATCTCAAGGATGATCAATGGAAAAAGGATCCACCTGAGCTCAATTTCGAGTCTCATAGCAAAGGGTGTGAATACTTATGTAAACAAGATATTTCTGCTGTTTTATTTTTTAATACATTTGCAAAAATGTCTAAGAACCTGTTTTCACTTTGTAATTATGGGGTATTGTGTGTAGATTGATGAGGATTTGTTTTATTTAATCCATTTTAGAATAAGGCTGTAACGTAACCAAATGTGGAAAAAGTCAAGTTGTCTGAGTACTTTCCTAATGCACTGTACATATCCAAAAGTGGACCTAGACGTTTGTCCTTAAATATCTATTGGGAGCCCATCTGGACCTTCCGCTTTACCTCCCTTCATATCAAAAATAGCATCAGATATTTCTGTAGCTCAGCTGGTAGAGCACGGCGCTTGTAACGCCAAGGTAGTGGGTTCGATCCCCGGGACCACCCATACACAAAAATGTATGCACGCATGACTGTAAGTCGCTTTGGATAAAAGCGTCTGCTAAATGGCTTATTATTATTATTATTATTATTATCCAATTAATTTTGTCAGATCTAATTTAGTGTCTTCTGAAATCGAGGGAAAATTAAGGCCTTATTAGTTCAGTTCTCAGGAGATTCAGAGTTGTAAAGTGTGTTGTAATAGGAAGCAAATGTTTGGTTTATTTCTACAGGATCCATTGATAATTGTCCTTGTAAATTATGAATTGCATTAAAGGCTGAATTTTACTTCTTAATGTGCCAGGCCAGCAATTTACCAGGTTTTTCACCTTGATCATAGAAGGACTGTTTCAGCCTAGTTAAGCTGTTTGCAGCCTTAGAGGTGGGAAGTTCTTCATACTGAGCTTTAAGACCAAATCATTCCTTGTTTACTTCTACTGAGTTATCCAAAAAAGCTTCCCTCTCCAATTCTCTGATTTTAATGTCCATCGCTCTCATTTTCTGATTTATTAGATTTGAAACTGGTCAAACCTATAATTTGCCCCCAAATATGTGCTTTGAAAGCCTCCCATCTGGTACTCGCTGACGTTTGGTCAGTGTTCAATGTCAAATAAACATCTATATGCACTCCAACGTAATGTAAGAAGTCTGGGTCCTGTAACCATCTGGGATGCAAACGCCTTCTAGAGGATCCTTTTACTAGTTTTGTATCCCTATAGAATAATCACACAAGGGAATGGTCATTCAAAACAATACTATCATATCCACTTCCTGCTACATTGGGAAGCAATAAGCAAGAAACTACATGAGAATATGATTTAAATGTTGACGAGTAGCATGAATACTCCCTTTTACTCGGGTTCTGAGTCCTCCAAGGTTCACATAGATTTAAATCCTTAATGAAATGCTGTAATTTCTTTCTACTCTGCGAGTGGGAAGTGTCTAAACCAGAGGAGCAATCAAGATGAGGATCAAGAGTGCAATTAAAGTCCCCTGCCATTAGGACCATACCAGGAATGGAGGCTATCAATAGAAATACATTCTCATAGAATTTGGGATTATCATCATTAGGACCATCAACATTAACCAGATTAATATGCTAATTCAAAAGAGTTCCCTGTATCTAAATGTATCTACCAGCTGTATCAGTTTTAATAGTATCTACTTGAAACGGAACAGATTAGTGAATTAAAACCATAACACCATGAGAATGAGAGGAGAAACAGGATGCTATTACTTGCCCTTGCCATCTCCTGCATACTTTAAGTAGCTCATCCTTCAACAAGTGAGTTTCTTGTAGGAACACAATAGATGAATGAAGTTGTTTAAGCCTAGTAATAACCTGTTTTAAGCTTGGATAGTTTACAAACTCCACAGACATTCCAAAAAAGTACATTTAAGTTTTGCATTTGAAGTCATTTAACCAAAGATGTGAACATGGAATAAGCTATAGCATAAAGGCATATCTAAAATATGTTTAGTAACCACAAGGACCGCAGGAATATTTTGTAGTGAGGAAAATATGTAAAGATCTGTTGGAAGAAACAAACATAAATCTATCCTAACAACACAGGGTATTTTGCTAGTAGCCTATATAGTAGCCTAAATATCACAACAAAAGGCCTCTAGCAAGATGATATGTGAAATATCACGTAGTATTTGTTTGAAAAGTAGCAAAGAATAGCTCCACCTAAAACAGTAACGCTAGTTAGTGAAGCCTGAGACTAACGTTAACGTTACAGTATGGACCGTCCAAAATAGTGGTAGATGATCCACAACACAGGGTCTGTTGCTAGTAGCTACCAAGTAACAATATGGCCCATACGTATAGCGTTAATGTAGTATACCATGATACGTTTATAAACCAGAAAAAGTATCAAAGATCAGAAATGAACAGCCTATGTGAGAAAAATATATATCATTGAATATGTGCTACGTTACCCAAAGGCCCTTTGCATGTGATGTTAGGCTTGCACCTGCGTGTCAAACATTTTAGTCCAAGGATATGATCGAAAGGCCTCCATCATTCTTTTTTAAATGGAAAAAGTGTGGAACCACCAATCATTTTTCTAGAGCTGGCAGCCCAGACAAACTAAGCAATCGGGGGAAAAGGGCCTTGGTCAGGGAGGTCATCAAGAAGCCAGTGGTCACTCTGACAGAGCTCCAGAGTTCTGTGGCGATAGGAGAATCTTCCAGAAGGACAACCATCTCTGCAGCACTCCACCAATCAGGCCTTTATGGTAGAGTGGCTAGACGGAAGCCACTCCTCATGAAAAGGCACATGACTGCCCGCTGGGAGTTTGCCAAAAGACACCTAAAGGACTCTCAGACCGTGAGAAACAAGATTCTCTGGTGTGATGAAGCCAAGATTGAACTCTTTGGCCTGAATGCCAAGCGTCACGTCTATAGGAATCCTGGCACCATCCCAACGGCGAAGCATGGTGGTGGCAGCATCATGCTGTGGGGATGTTTTTCAGTGGCAGGGACTGGGAGACTAGTCAGGATCGAGGGAAAGATGAACGGAGCAAAGTACAGAGAGAACTGAAATAGCTGTGCTGCGACACTACCCATCTTACCTGACAAGCTTGAGAGGATCTGCAGAGAAACTCCCCAAATACAGGTATGCCACGCTTGTAGCGTCATACCCAAGAAGACTTGAGGCTGTAATCACTGCCAAAGGAGCTTCAACAAAGTACTGAGTAAAGTCTGAATACATTTTTTTTTTTTATTATTATTTTTGGGAAAATGGTGTCATAACACGTAGCGGTTTAACAGGGAAATGGTTCCAATCATTTTTCCTTTTTATTCATTTTAGAAACACTTAAAATAAGGGCTGTGTTTTGTGTAGGCTTACCCTGGCGTGACTTTTAGCAATATTCGGCTCTATTTCCTCTCAGATTATAAAACTCTAATTATCATCAAAGTAGACATCATGCAAAACAACAAATCACTGCAAGCTCCTGCACGTCATCTCTAGCTGTAACCTTTGATAACAGGTATTGTGTCAATTTAAAACTAATTAACTGTGGTGGCAGGTGCAGTGATGACCGCTGAGAAGGAGCTGAGTGTAGAGGGAAGCAGTGTGGCGAGGGAGGTTATCGTCTAGTGTATAAAGAGTTATACGTCCTCCAGTAGCTCAGAGATGGAACCCGGCGAGAGTGAGGATGAATTACCTGCGGTGAGGAACTCCGAGTTCGGGCCTCATTCCAAGGATGATAAGGATGATTCTGGCCCAGTGGGAGTGAGATTTGTAGAGAGAATGGATACATATGTGGTGTCAGGTTAGGTGGAGAAGAGGTTGGGGACTGTTGAGTTGGTGAAGGTAACTGAGTGGACTCGTGCTGATTTATTGTTTCTCCTCTGTCCAGAGGGAGCGGGCGCTGCGGATTACGTGATTAGAGACAGGAATTGTGACTTGAATTGCTCTCCGGAACAGGGTGGCATTGAAAGGAGTGATAACGGGGTTAGGTTTAAGTGTTGAGGATGTGCAGTTGAAATGGAAGATTCCAGGTGTCTGTGACACCCTCCGTTTGGTGAGACGTAGATCCGGTGTAGAGCGTGGGGAAACAGAGAATACATTATCTGTCATGCTGGATTTTGATGCATAGTCTCTGCCAGATAAGATCAAGGTAGTCAGTAGGTCAGTTATCCCGTGAGCGATTTTGTTCCGTAAATATTAGTGTTTTAGGGGTGAAGTTTATGGGCCTGTTGCAGCAGTGTGTAGGCGTGAGATGCCTAGATGTGACAAGTGTGCAGGAGGGCATGAGATGAATAAATGTGTGGTACCGGTGGAGAAAGTTCTGTGTGTTAGTTGTGGGGGTGCTAACGGGCTGGAGATCTGAGGTGTCAGGTGAGAGAAAGGCAGATTATGGTCCTCTGTAGCTCAACTGTAGCTCAATTGGTAGAGCATGGCACTTGTAACGGGTAGTTACAGAGAGTGATGGGAAGAATATGTGCTTCAGTAAGGTGGGCTTTTTAGCATTTATAGCAATGGTTGTCAATTGTACTGCAGAAATTGATCAAAAAGTCCCAGAAAATAGAGGCTGTGGTGGCAGCGGCAGAGAAGTACTTGGGATTGCGAGGATTTACTGCAGAACAGCTGCAGGGGGTGTTGAGTGGTAGTGGTCTGGGCGTAGGACTAGATGGGGTTAAATAGTGGAATGGGGTGGTGGGTTTTGTCGTGGAAAATCGCCACGAAGGGACTCAAAGTCAAATGAGTCCCTTGTTGGAGAGGTTCCAACAAACGTAAAAAGCACCATAGTACACGTCGGTCGGTAGCTCTGCCGGGGCAGTCCCGTTAGTTGTCCTATATACTGCTTACACAGACAAGTTATATTTGCATGATTTTAGCTTTATTCATAATTAATTAATTGTTAACATTTGGTTCCTGCATGTGACCGACCAATACCTCACAAGGCTTCTTCTCTCCAAGCTGAGACCTTGAAACTGAGATATCCCTTTTGGATCCCAGAACAATGTTCTGGGCGTCAGAGCATATGAGCGGAGTGGAGCGGTGAGAATCTCAGCTCATCGCTCACGGAGCTGTTCACCCCTCCGCTCCCCCTGCTCAAAGCCACATCAGGCCAGTCCGCTCATTATCGCTCAGTGCTCAACGAAGTTTGCATCGCGCTCCACTCAAATCGCCCCCTCGCTCGCTCCAAAAAAGGAAAAAAATCTGCATGTATTTCACTTTTAGCTTAAACCACAGCCTTACCTCCCAAAGAACTAAAGAGCAACGACAACATTTTTCAAATATAAATGTTTTATTTCAAATTACAAATTAGACCTAGCCTATGTAAGAAGGAATATACACAAAAAGTAATGTAAAATTAAACGAATCAATGGGCCTAATTATATAAATAAAAATATACAGGCTATACATCAGTTTTAAAAGTAAATTAATTATCAGGCCAAAATTCTGATAACTGAACTTTTGCGCAGCTTGCACGTTGATAAAAATTTTAATTGGCTTATATCCATTGTCAAACTTTAAAATAAAAATGAATCGCTTTCCTTATCTACAGTTCTTTTGAGTTCACCTTCAAGAACACAAGTTTGGCCAATGTCTGAGGCTTCAGACTCATGCGGTAGTTTCTTGACAGCAGGCCAGCAGCGGAGAAAACCCTCTCTGCGCTCGCAGACCCGCTTGGGATGCTGAGCTACTTTAGCCAGGCGGGGAAAAGACATGGAGTTTTCTTTCCAAAATCGAATAACATCTGCGTCCGGGTTCTGTCTCGGGGATGAGAGGTAATTTTCGACTTCACCTTTGGCGTCTCCGGTTATGCGTAGCTGCTCACTGAAGTATGACCCGAACAGGCGAGCTCTTTTTGGTTCAGGCTCGGGATTCAGGTCAGCGGCGGGTGGGGTGTCTGTCTCGGGTGTGCCGCTGGGAGCGTTAATTTCTTCAGCTTCTTTTATGAGGAGGTCACGGTTCTCCCGAGTTTGTTGCATACAGACTCATCTCGGATTATCCATTCTGTCTTGAAACGGGGATCTAACACTGATGCTAAAATGAGATGTTTATCAGTATAGTATATTCCATAGCGAATTGACACGTTGTTTGCCAATGTTTCTGCAAAAGCAGGGATGCCCATTGAAAGTGCAGCGTGAGTGTCATCGGTGAGCAGGGATTTGATTTCTGTGACAGCAGGGAGGATCATCCCCAGGTTCCCCAGCTCCTTCTGCATTTTGTCTGTGAGGTCTGCCAGTGGTGTCAGCACACTGACAAGGTGCGTCAGCTGCCGTACTTGATTCAGGGTGATAATAATAATAATATGCCATTTAGCAGACGCTTTTATCCAAAGCGACTTACAGTCATGCGTGCATACATTTTTTGTGTATGGGTGGTCCCGGAGATCGAACCCACTACCTTGGCGTTACAAGCGCCGTGCTCTACCAGCTGAGCTACAGAGGACCACGTTAGCAACATTAGACTTGAGTTTGTTTTGCCATAACGGGTCTTTTTGGAACAACCGGATGAACGACTGAATCATCCGCAGCTGACTGCTTCATCGAGTGGCGCAGGCATTTGTGGTGCGGACACCTAATTGGTCGGTTTCCTCTGTGTTCAGGGTGCTCTTGCGTACGCTTTTCACCAGGTGCCCGACTTTCACTAACAGCCTATTCATGTTGTCGTGCTCGTTAATGGCATCTTTGATCGCCAGCTGAAGCATGTGAATGGGGCATCTCAGATGTAAATTTGACACAGTAAAGTACTGATTTATCATAGTTTCTACATTAGAGGTTATCACTTCCACATGGATTTGCGAGGCGCAGGTGGTCCCTCATCCTCCTCTTCATGTTCTGCGCTGCTGCTGGCATCCTCGGTCACTTCACCCTCCGCCTCCTCTTCAGTGCCAGGGAGGAGGTTAAATGCCTTGATCATGTTGCTGGCACTGTCAGTGACGACCGAATCACACGTCGTTGCACGTTCCAATATTTCAGTACACTTTCATACTTTTGGTAAATACGATCTGCGGTATGGTGCCCCTGTATGTGCTCACAGCCCAACAAAACCGTGTGCCCCCGGAACGTCCCATCAATTAAACTGGCCACGATGCCAAGGAAGCTGTGCCCTCTTCTACTGGTCTACATGTCCGCTGACAGAACGAGCCCATCACCATTTTGCAGTAGGTCTTGCAGTTTGGCTTCCATCTCTTCCAGGGCATGTGGCATGAGTGTGTCCCGTACGGTGTTGTACTCAGCGGTTCATAGTCCATGTAAATACTTTTTTTTAATGCTACATCCAGCTCTCTTTTTCTCTCCCTTGTTATGGTTGGGCCTTTGTGTGCAGTGAAGAAACTTTTGAATTCCTCAAACCTTTTCTCTTGTTGCTGCTGCTGCTCCTCTTGCTCTATAAAATACAAATTCATGGACGACAAAAATTAAATTAAACGAACCATATATTAGGCCTACTTTGAATGACAAAACGAATTTGTTTGAATATTAGGCTATATTTAATGTACACTTTTGTTACAAGTTACCCTATTCAACTTGCTAACCTTTTGCTTTCTTCCCAGCGTGTTCACGTAGCACACTTTCGTGTTTTCGAGAGATGTGTCTTTTTAGATTCCAAAATGAATCTTTACTGACTGAAACGATGTCACCACATTCTTTTTCTTGAACCACATTATCATTGTTAGTTAGTTTTATATTAATAGTACACCTGTAGGACTTCTCATTTTCCTTTTTGAAGTACTCGGTGAACTCCATTATTGAGCCGAGTTTTGACTGAAAATAGTCTACTGTTGATGACTGTGCAAGCTTCAGACTCGTGGTGTGAGCAGTGCGAAATTGGAGCGGGACATAGGGTGACGCTCCGTCCTTTTAAAAATGCCGCTCTGCGCTCTGTCCAAAATCCGCCCGCTCGCGCTCCCCGCTCGCTCCCGCTCCACTCCGCTCACATGCTCTGCTGGGCGTACTGCCAATTGGTCTGTGGAGGTCAGTCATCTGCACGAACCAAGAACATTTACCCTCACATTTTTTAGAGCAGGCTAATACTGCAATTTTGTATTAATTACAGTATCAATGAATTTAATGTACAGTGAGGGAAAAAAGTATTTGATCCCCTGCTGATTTTGTATGTTTGCCCACTGACAAAGACATGATCAGTCTATAATTTTAATGGTAGGTTTATTTGAACAGTGAGAGACAAATAAACCTACCATTAAAATTATAGACTGATCATGTCTTTGTCAGTGGGCAAACATACAAAATCAGCAGGGGATCAAATACTTTTTTCCCCTCACTGTACATGGTTTGACACCAGTATTGCCAGCATTTGTTTTATTCACTGGGCTATCTAGAGTGATCAGAGAGTAGACTAAAGAAGTGAAGTAGACAAACTGCCAATGTTTTAAAGTTCTATTAAATGAGTCTGTGTAGTTACTAACCCTTGTGATAGTGAGTGGAGGATGATATGGCTTCTTCATCTGCATTGCTTGCTCTTTGGGGTTTTTGGCTGGGTTTCTATAAAGCACTTTGTGACAACTTCTGATGTAAAAAGGGCTTCATAAAATACATTTGATTGACATGTATATCACACCAACTGACTGGTTCTTCTGATGTTGTTCTCACAGGAGACCATGTTGAGACATTCTCTACATCCAAAGAGCAACAGCAGGAAGATCACAGAGCTAAGAGGTCTCACCACTGCCCACATTGTGAGGAGAGTTTCTCAATTCTATCAAAGTTAAAAATACACCTACAAATACACACAGGAGAGAATCTGAATTCCTGTACTGACTGTGCGAAGAATTTCACAACATCAAAGGCTCTGACAATTCATCAGAAAGTTCACACAGGAGAGAAGTCTTACTCCTGCTCGGACTGTGGAAAGAGGTTCTCTCAACTGGGCCACTTAAAAACACATGAACGTATACACACAGGAGAGAAGCCTTACTCCTGCTCTGACTGTGGGGCGAGTTTCTCTCAACCGGGCACCTTAAAACAACATGAACGTATACACACAGGAGAGAAGCCTTACTCCTGCTCTGACTGTGGGGTGAGTTTCTCTCAACCGGGCACCTTAAAACAACATGAACGTATACACACAGGAGAGAAGCCTTACTCCTGCTCTGACTGTGGGTTAAGTTTCTCTCAATCTAGCAAATTAAAAATACATGAACGTATACACACAGGAGAGAAGCCTTACTCCTGCTCTGACTGTAGGGGCGAGTTTCTCTCAACCGGGCACCTTAAAACAACATGAACGTATACACACAGGAGAGAAGCCTTACTCCTGCTCTGACTGTGGGACAAGTTTCTCTCGACTGGACAACTTAAAACAACATGAACGTATACACACAGGAGAGAAGCCTTACTCCTGCTCTGACTGTGGGAAGAGTTTCTCTCGACAGGACCCCTTAAAAATACATGAACGTATACACACAGGAGAGAAGCCATACTCCTGCTCTGACTGTGTAAAATGCTTCACAACATCAACTGAGCTAAAAGTTCATCAGAGAACACACAGGAGAGAAGCCTTACTCCTGCTCTGACTGTGGGAAGGGTTTCTCTCAGCAGGAAAGCTTGAAATCACACAAACGGATACACACAGGAGAGAAGCCTTACTCCTGCTCTGACTGTAAAGCGCTTCAAAACATCAACTGAGCTAAAAGTTCATCAGAGAACACACACAGGAGAGAAGCCTTACTCCTGCTCTGACTGTGGGGCGAGTTTCTCTCGACTGGGCCACTTAAAAAGACATGAACGTATACATACAGGATAGAAGCCATACTCCTGCTCTGACTGTGGGTTAAGATTCTCTCTATCTGGCAACTTAAAAATACATGAACGTATACATACAGGAGAGAAGCCATACTCCTGCTCTGACTGTGGGATAAGTTTCTCTCAATTTGGCAACTTGAAAATACATGAACGTATACACACAGGAGAGAAGCTGTCTGTGAGATGAGATTCTACATATCTGGCAATTTAAAAAGACACCAACGTATACATAAGAAGTGGTAGTGGATTGGATACACTATTGTAATCCAATTGTTTCTCACTGTGAGAGAACTGTGCATAGGTACGGGAAGTTGTAGAATGTTAGAATCTCTTTACTGATCAGTGTGCACCTTGTCAGTTTTGCAGATAGCTCCTACTGTAAAGATAATGAGAGGTCTAGGATATAGAGGAAACCACGAGTACATGCATCCATGCCGTGTGTCAGCATTGTAGGATGGTGGTGGTGGTGTGGGGTGTGTTTTCATGGCAGACATTGGGCCCCTTGATAAAAGTGGAGCAACGTTTGAATGCCACAGGATATCTAAAAATCATTGTCAATCAGGTGCATCCCTTCATGGCAGAAGTTATCCATCTGCAAATATATTTTTTCAGCAGGATTATGCCCCATGCCACAAGGCTTGTCCAGAAAAGGTTCCACGAACATGACAGTGATTTCAGGTTACTGCAGTGGCCTTCCGAGGCACCAGATCTCAATCCAATTGTGCATATGTTGTAGGAGATGGAACGAGCTATTCTGAGTAGAAATCCACTGCCAGACAACTTTACACAACTGTGGGAAGCATTGCAGTCAACATGGGCCAGCATCCCAGTGGAACGCTTTCGACACCTTGTAGAGTCCATGCCCCGACAAATTGAGGCTGTTCTGATGACAAAGACTATCAGCTGTTCAGAAATGACAGGTCCAGAGAGGGGATGCGAGGAGGGGGTGTGGCTATGTATGTGAATCACAGTATGCAGGCAAAGAGAAGAATAACTGACCTAGAGAAAGAAGAGTTTGTGTGTCTTCAGCTCCGTCCTAAACAACACCCCAGCTCAGTTTCATCTCTGGTAGTGGAGTGCTCTAACATCCACCATGGGCACATGACAAAACACTGCAGCAGAACACTGTGGATTATCTCATAATCACTGACCATGTGATCAGGATGTCCTCTCCCCAAATGGGTCTCATCCTGTGTGGAGACTTAAATCACCTGCCCATCAAGATGCTGACAAACTCCCATCCAGACATGAAACAAGTGGCCAAAGACAAGACCACAGAGGGGACTCCATCCTAGATCTGATCAACACAACCCACTGTACTTACTCCTCTCGGATCCAGTGATCACAAATGTCTGCTGTTCACTCCAAACACAACATCAGGAGGGAGAAGAGAGGTGCAGTGGAAAAAAGGACATCTGGTAACCCAGAACAGAAAGGAGACCTTTGCACAATGTATGGCCAGTACTGACTGGTCTACCATATATGAGGTGGAGAGCATCGATGCAAAGGTGGAGACGTTCAACTCCTGCATTCAAACTGCACTTGATGTATGCATGCCAATAAGAAATAAGAAAACAACAACACTGGACAAGCCCTGGATGACTGAAAGAATAAAGGCTGCCATCAGGAAAATACAGAATATTTTCAACAGATGGGGAGAAACAATGACATGGAGAAAATACAGAAACACAGTGCAAATGATTTATCAAGGAAGCAAAGACAAGCTACTACAAAACTGAAATCCAGGACCTAAAGAAGAAAAACCCTAAGGAGTGGTGGGACTTAATTAACAATGGACTGGGACCAAAGAAAACATCAGGAGGGAGAATACAGGTCGAGGGAATTGAAGACGACAACGTGGCTGATGTTTTGAATGGCTTCTTTGCTGAGGCATGGACAAGCACCACACCTCTTGCCATCTTCCCCCTGCCCATGCCTACAAGGCAGGTTGAGCTGTGCAGCATTGGCCAGTTAAAGCAAGCTCTGACCAGACTCAGAGCACGTAAAGCATGTGGACCTGATGGCATTCCAGCCTGGCTACTAAAGAGCATGCAGAAGATCTAGCCCCTGTCATCAAACACATTGTTAAAACTGTCCCCTGCCAGTAGGAGGTGTTATCTGAGTGCACGATTCAGTATGACTACCTCCCAAAGTCCAGCACTACTACCGCCCTTGTGAAAGCCACATACTCTTGGCTGACAGCTACAGACTCCATAAAACCAACAATGGTGGGTGTGTTACTTGCTGATGTGTCCAAAGCCTTTGATCGAGTAGATCACGCAAAGTTCCTGCAACATCTGTCTGACATTGAACTGTGTCCAAGGTTACTAGCCTGGCTCCACAGCTACACCACCGAAAGAGGGTAGAGGGTGATGGCAACTGGCACATTTAGCCCTTGGTCAGAGGACCATCCACAACCTACACCACTAATCCTAGGAGGACAGGAAGTACCAGTGGTAACAACAACCAAGTATCTTGGTTTTCATCTAGACTCTAACCTCAGTGGTGACACGTGGAGCAGCCAGTGAGAATGGCCTCGATACGCCTTTTTGACTGTTTTTGCCAGTAATGTCCTACTGAAGATCTGGTCACAGTCTATACTATACTGGCCAGGCCTTGTCTGGAATACAGTGGAGTGCTGTTAGTTGGATGCAGTAAAAAGCAGCAGGCCCAACTAGACAGGGTGCAGAGGAGGGCCTTGAGGATCATCTCCAGAGGTGGAGCAGTCCAACCACAACTCCGTCACTGCAGAGCAGGCGAGAACAGGCTGCAGTGCACCTGGTGAAGGACATGCACACTCTTGACCATCCACTGAATGACCTGCTCCCTCCAAGAAGAGGTAACTGCACCACCAGGCTCCTGAGAAACAGCCACAAACTGTCCTGTTTAACTGCCCGTACAAACCGCCTGCGAAACGCCACTCTACCCACTGCTTTTTTTTAAATCACATTTTAATATTTCAACTTCCATCATGAAACATGTCCTGTAATGTTTCAAATGTTCTGTATTCTACTTATGTCACGTACTGTGTTATGTATTTAACAGGTAGCCTAGCGGTTAAGAGTGTTGCGCCAGTAACTGAAAGGTCGCTGGTTTGAATCTCGAGCCAACTAGGTCAAAAATCTGTCATTCTGGCCTTGAGCAAGGCAATTAACCCCAATTGGTCCTATAAGTCGCTCTGGATAAGAGCATCTGCTAAATTACAAATATGTAATGAAAAATCATGTTTGTACATTAATTTGTGCTGGGCAACCTTTTTCTTCTCTTGTGCATAAATATAACAAAGTGTTTACAGTGAAATAGTTAGTCTATACAGTGCATTCTGAAAGCTTTCAGACCCCTTTGAAATAAGTTACAGCCTTATTGTAAAAATGTTTTTTTTTTTTTTTTTTTACAAACAACAACAACAACTCCCTCATCAATCTACACACAATACCCCATAATGACAAAGCGGAAACAGGTTTAGACATTTTTGCAAATGTATTAGAAATAACAAACAGATACCTTATTTACATAAGTATTCCAGACCCTTTGCTATGAATCTCGAAATTTTGCTCAGGTGCATCCTGTTTCCATTGATCTTCCTTGAGATGTTTCTACAACTTGATTGGAGTCCACCTGAGTTAAATTCAATTGATTGGACATGGTTTGAAAAGGCACACACCTGTCTATATAACATCCCACAGTTGACATTGCATGTCAGAGCAAAAACCAAGCCATGAGGTCGAAGGAATTGTCCGTAGAGTTCCGAGACAGGATTGTGTCGAGGCACAGATCTGGGGAAGGGTACCAAACAATTTCTGCAGCATTGAAGGTCCCCAAGAACACCGTGGCCTCCTCCATTCTTAAATGGAAGAAGTTTGGAATCGCCAAGATTCTTCCTAGAGCTGTCTGCCTGGCCAACTGCGCAATCGGGGGAGAAGGGCCTTGGTCAGGGAGGTGACCAAGAACCAGATGATCACTTTGACAGAGCTCCAGAGTTCAGGCCGCTTTAAGTTTGCCAAGAGGCACCTAAAGGACTCTGACCATGAGAAACAAGATTCTCTGGTCTGTTGTTACCAAGATTGAACTCTTTGGCCTGAATACCAAGCGTCACGTCTGGAGGAAACCTGGCACCATGCCTACAGTGAAGTATGGTCGTGGCAGTATCATGCTGTGTGGATGTTTTTCAGAGGCAGGGACTGGGAGACTAGTCAGGATCGAGGGAATAATGAACGGAGCAAAGTACAGAGAGATCCTTGATGAAAACCTGCTCCAGAGCGCTCAGGACTTCAGACTGGGGCGAAGGTTCACCTGGCCCAGCCAGAGCCCAGACTTGAACCTGATTGAATAATTCTGGAGAGACCAGAAAATAGCTGTGCAGCAACGCTCCCCATCCAACCTGACAGAGTTTGAGAGGATCTGCAGAGAAGAATGGATGAAACTCCCCAAATACAGGTGTGCCAAGCTTGTAGCGTCATACCCAAGAAGACTTGATGCTGTAATCGCTGCCAAAGGTGCTTCAAGAAAGTACTGAGTAAAGGGTCTGAATACTTAAAAAATGTAAATTTGATATTTCCGTTTTTTATTAATAAATTAGGAAAAACGTCTAAAAACCTGTCTTTTGCTTTGACATTATGGGGTATTGTGTGTAGATTGTTGAGGGGAAAAACTATTTAACCAATTTTAGAATATGGCTGTAACGTAATAAAATGTGGAAAAAGTTAAGGGGTCTGAATACTTTCAGATTGCACTGTATATAGCCAAGCTATCATTGACTAGGTATTGGCACCCCATGTATATAGCCAAGCTATCATTGACTAGGTATTGGCACCCCATGTATATATCCAAGCTATCATTGACTAGGTATTGGCACCCCATGTATATATCCAAGCTATCATTGACTAGGTATTGGCACCCCATGTATATATCCAAGCTATCATTGACTAGGTATTGGCACCCTATGTATATAGCCAAGCTACCATTGCTCATCATGTATTAATTCCTCGTGCTACAATCTTCTTTCCTATTATTATAATTGTTGTATTGTGTTCTCCATTGTTGGTCAACATTTCACTGTTAGTCTACACCTGTTGTTTATCAAACGTGACAATTAAAATGAAATGACTACGTATTTAGTTAATTGTCTTCTAAAACTATACTGAAAATATATATAAACTTGACATGTAAAGTGTTGGTCCCATGTTTCATGAGCTGAAATAAAAGTTCAATCAATCCACCTGAGAGTTGTGGCATATCAAGAAGCTGATTAAACAGCATGATCATTACACATGTGCACCTTGTGCTGGGTACAATAAAAGGCCACTCTGAAATGTGCAGTTTTGTCACACAACACAATGCCACAGATGTCTACATTTTGAGGGAGTGCGCAATTGGCATGCTGACTGCAGTAATGTTCACCAGAGCTGTTGCCAGAGAATTGAATGTACATTTCTCTACCGACTGGCTTCACAGCCGCAGACCACGTATAACCGTGCAAGCCCAGGACCTCCACATCTGGCTTCTTCACCTGCAGGATTATCTGAGACCAGCCACCCGGACAGCTGATGAAACTGAGGAGTATTTATATCTGTAATAAAGCCCTTTTAGTGGGGGAAAATCATTCTTATTGGCTGATGGGTGGGCCCCTGTCATGTGAAATCCATAGATTAGGGCCTAATGAATGTATTTCAATTGTCTGATTTCCTTATATGAACTGTACCCCAGTAAAATTGTTGAATGTTGTGTTTATATTTTTGTTCAGTTAGTTAAAATCTTACAAAACAACTGATGATGATTATGTTTGGAAAACTGCATTGATCTGCCAATGAAAAATAACATTAGTACATAAATTTGTACTGGTCAACCTCTCCTTCTCTTTTGCATTCAGTTCTTCCATATTAGATCTGACAGTATGAATGGTTCTTATGGTTGGATTCAGTTCTTCCATATTAGATCTGACAGTATGAATGGTTCTTATGGTTGTATTCAGTTCTTCCATATTAGATCTGACAGTATGAATGGTTCTTATGGTTGTATTCAGTTCTTCCATATTAGATCTGACAGTATGAATGGTTCTTATGGTTGTATTCAGTTCTTCCATATTAGATCTGACAGTATGAATGGTTCTTCTGGTTGTATTCAGTTTTTCCATATTAGATCCAGTGTATAAACCTCTAGTTAGTTACTTACAAGCCACAACACACATGTAAAGTTGCTGTAGAACTGCTTCATGGGGTGTGAAAATATATGTAATCAAAACTACTGGATATCTTTAGAAGGAAAATTGTTCTACAATTTTCTTACACTGAAAAATGTGGGATAGTTTTTGTAGGTCGGCAGGATAAAAACTATATTGAATCTCTATTAAGATTTAAGCTAGCAAAATGTAAAGGGGTGTGTAGATTTTCACTGTGCCTTGCAAAAGTATTCATCCCACTTGGCGTTTTTCCTATTTTGCTGCATTACAACCTGTAATTTAAATGGATCTTTATTTGGATTTCATGAAATGGACATACACAAAATAGTCCAAATTGGTGAAGTGAATAGTTATGCACGCTCAAGTGCGTTGTTTCACAATAAAAACAATTATGAATCTTCAAAGTGGTAGGCATGTTGTGTAAATGAAATGATACAAACCCCACCCAAAAAAATCAATTTTAATTCCAGGTTGTAAGGCAACAAAATAAGAAAAATGCCAAGGGGGTTGAATACTTTCGCAAGCCACTGTATATGTACAGTGGGGGAAAAAAGTATTTAGTCAGCCACTAATTGTGCAAGTTCTCACACTTAAAAAGATGAGAGAGGCCTGTAATTTTCATCATAGGTACACGTCAACTATGACAGACAAAATGAGGGGAAAAAATCCAGAAAATCACATTGTAGGATTTTTAATGAATTTATTTGCAAATTATGGTGGAAAATAAGTATTTGGTCAATAACAAAAGTTTCTCAATACTTTGTTATATACCCTTTGTTGGCAATGACACAGGTCAAACGTTTTCTGTAAGTCTTCACAAGGTTTTCACACACTGTTGCTGGTATTTTGACCCATTCCTCCATGCAGATCTCCTCTAGAGCAGTGATGTTTTGGGGCTGTCGCTGGGCAACACAGACTTTCAACTCCCTCCAAAGATGTTCTATGGGGGTTGAGATCTGGAGACTGGCTAGGCCACTCCAGGACCTTGAAATGCTTCTAACGAAGCCACTCCTTCGTTGCCCGGGCGGTGTGTTTGGGATCATTGTCATGCTGAAAGACCCAGCCACGTTTCATCTTCAATGCCCTTGCTGATGGAAGGAGGTTTTTACTCAAAATCTCACGATACATGGCCCCATTCATTCTTTCCTTTACGGATCAGTCGTCCTGGTCCCTTTGCAGAAAAACAGCCCCAAAGCATGATGTTTCCACCCCCATGCTTCACAGTAGGTATGGTGTTCTTTGGATGCAACTCAGCATTCTTTGTCCTCCAAACACGACGAGTGGAGTTTTTACCAAAAAGTTCTATTTTGGTTTCATCTGACCATATGACATTCTCCCAATCCTCTTCTGGATCATCCAAATGCACTCGAGCAAACTTCAGACGGGCCTGGACATGTACTGGCTTAAGCAGGGGGACACGTCTGGCACTGCAGGATTTGAGTCCCTGGCGGCGTAGTGTGTTACTGATGGTAGGCTTTGTTACTTTGGTCCCAGCTCTCTGCAGGTCATTCACTAGGTCCCCCCGTGTGGTTCTGGGATTTTTGCTCACCGTTCTTGTGATCATTTTGACTCCACGGGGTGAGATCTTGCGTGGAGCCCCAGATCGAGGGAGATTATCAGTGGTCTTGTTTGTCTTCCATTTCTTAATAATTGCTCCCACAGTTGATTTCTTCAAACCAAGCTGCTTACCTATTGCAGATTCAGTCTTCCCAGCCTGGTGCAGGTCTACAATTTTGTTTCTGGTGTCCTTTGACAGCTCTTTGGTCTTGGCCATAGTGGAGTTTGGAGTGTGACTGTTTGAGGTTGTGGACAGGTGTCTTTTATACTGATAACAAGTTCAAACAAGTGCCATTAATACAGGTAACGAGTGGAGGACAGAGGAGCCTCTTAAAGAAGAAGTTACAGGTCTGTGAGAGCCAGAAATCTTGCTTGTTTGTAGGTGACCAAATACTTATTTTCCACCATAATTTGCAAATAAATTCATTAAAAATCCTACAATGTGATTTTCTGGAATTTATTTCCTCAATTTGTCTGTCATAGTTGACGTGTACCTATGATGAAAATTACAGACCTCTCATCTTTTTAAGTGGGAGAACTTGCACAATTGGTGGCTGACTAAATATTTTTTTCCCCCATTGTATATGAATTTGTACTAGTCAAGCTCTTCTCTTTTGTGTAATGAATTACCAAAAAACTATGTTTGAAGTGACATATGTATTGTTTTTCTGAAGCTGAACAAGACAGGAAGTTTAAATGAGCATCACGAAGCTAAATCTGACCTATTCACTGACATGTTTTGTCAGCATAAGCAGCTGTGAGACATGCTAGAGTACTGTAACATTACTGATCTACTGAATCATTGTAGTTGTTGGGGGTTATCTTTACAGTAAATATAATGGTGGTGGATAAGCCTTCAATGCAAGCTGCAGGGGTTGCCTTACAACAAGATGATCCTGACATTTTAAAGGTTAAAAAGGTAGACTTTGTGGCCTTTATTGCAATGGTGATTAACGGCACTGCCAAGGTGGAGAAAAGATCTAGGAAGATAGAAATCATTGTGGTTGCGGCAGAACGGTTCCTGGGGCTGAAAGATTTTGCGGCAAAAGAGTTACATGGAATATTGTCAAAAGCCGTACCACCATCTCAGGTCCTAGAGACTGAGAAGGGAGATGTGGAGATTTAAAGGAAGGAATAAATTGGACTTTTGTTTGTTTTGGCAATGTACTTTTTTTATTAGGGTGGAGTAAGTAAGTATCACTATTAAGTATGGATGTATTTTTTATTTAATTTATTTTGTGGTTTCAAACCGTCCAGTTGGTGGCGGCAATGCAACTTTTGGAAGTAGTCTGCCATAAAACCCACAGAAGAAGAGAAGATGTCGCTGTTGCGCTGTGGTAGTTGGGGGACAGGAACTTCCGGGGAGGCGCGCAAAATTCTTCAGAACAAAGAAAACGACAGGACTGTGCTTTCTGTTTCTCGTTATTACTACAGGTATGTAATAGCACGTTTAAACGGTCTAATATCGAAATAACGTCATAACATGTTAGATAACAAATCAGTCAAGGTATTGTAGCGACCCATACAGACAGCTGTGTGTTATGTGTTAGGCTAGTAGATGGTTGTGTTGTACCTACCAGTACCCAGTGTTCGCGGGGTCCGACATGTCAATCAACCTGCTATCTGCCAATCACGGGAATGCCTGGAATGTTCTGATGCCGGGCATCCTGGCGGTTGGCGGAGTGGCGTGGAGGGGGGTTGGGAAGGGGGATGGAGCATTGGAAGTTAAGACCAGGTTGAGCCTTTGTTCTCTCTCTTTTTACGTCTGGGCTTCACAAGAGAAGGTCACGATTGGCTTGTGGATTATCTTTCATTTATTTGGCGTGGGCTACGGCCAAACAGTAGCCTGTGTAAAGTTGGTTTAATAAACCGTCCATTCGTAAACTCAATCCTCTGTCTGGACAGTTGTTCTTTTATGATCTAGTCAGGTCATTACATTGGTTTCAGAAGTAAAAACGTTGATAAAAGTTAGCCAGCTAGCTAGCTGACTTCTGTAGCTAGCTACCGTAGGGGAGAACGAGGGGTTGAAAATGCTTCGAGGGAATCCGAAAGTGAAGGTGGAGGTAGGGGACGATTATGGCCAAGGAGGTGCGTGTGCATGGACGTCGGGGGTTCTGGCTGAGGAGATCGCCAGGGCATCGGAGCCCAGAGGCCGCTTGAGGGAGGACGTTAGAGTGATGGCGGCTGAAGCGGGCATGAGTCATTCGTCGACTGTGTTTCGCGCGGATTCTGGTGGGCGGACCGAAGGGGTGACGTCGACGCGGCGGGACGAGGAATCTGGGGCTCAGGATGTAAACAAACATGGCGGCGCCCAGTTCCCGGCTGCGTCCGTATCTGTTAAGACCCCGAAGTGTTCCGGTAAGGCGGATTGGGAAGCTTTTCATGCTCAGTTTGAACTGTTAGCTCATTGTAGGGGGTGGTCGGATGAAGAAAGGGCACTGCAGTTGGCTTTATGCCTCACGGATGAAGCTCTGGCCTGTTTGATATTGATTAGCCCCGAGGACAGACGTGATTATGGTGCTTTAGTGGGGGCACTGAGGAGGCGCTATGGACATTGTGTACAGCCCGGGCTACTGCGCTCCGAACTGAGTAATAGACGCAGGCAGCCTGGAGAGCCTCTACGGGTGCTAGCTAATTTACATTGAGAGCCTCTCTCGGTGGGCATATGCTCACATGCCCCCCTCCGTGCAGAGCGAGCTAGCACGGGACCAGTTCATACAGGCGCTCTCTCCTACGGAGCTGCGCATACAGACCCAGCTGGCTCATCCTGAGTCATTGCAGGTAGCCTTGGAGATGGCTTTAGAGAGGGAGCTGGTGTGGGCTGGGGCTTCAGCTGGGGCTTTGGTGGGGGTGCAGGGAGACAGACCCTCTGTGCGAGCTGGGGGGCAGAGCAGCCCGGAGCCGGAAAAGCCTGCATGGGTGGCTGAAATTACAGAACTCATTCGGTGCTGTGTCGCTACAGGCGGCACGAAACACACGCCCTGGTCCCAGGGTCTGCTGGGGTTGTGGCCAGCCAGGCCATCTGCGCCGAGATTGCCCCATGTCCCCCAGAGCTCAGGGAAACGGCTCGGGGTCCGCATAGACCGGCTAGTGCGGACCCCTGGCTTTCTATCCCAACCACCATCTTCTTCAGGAGGAGCCCACCGGCACAGACGGGGAAGCAAGGCTCCACTTCCCCCAGAAGCAGACGTGGGCAAGCGGATGGAGCCTGTTGTTGTGGTGGGCCGGACCTGTGTTGGGGACTTTTGTCATGTCCCTGTCACTGAGGAGGGGGTGCCCTGCCCCCTGCCCTGGTGGACACTGGGTCCACAGTAACCCTGGTGAGGCCAGATATTGTGCCAGGTTG
Organism: Coregonus clupeaformis; assembly: GCF_020615455.1. NCBI lineage: Eukaryota > Metazoa > Chordata > Actinopteri > Salmoniformes > Salmonidae > Coregonus > Coregonus clupeaformis. The sequence continues at coordinate 43,224 of NW_025534174.1, read as the reverse complement.
GACTCAGTGTGAGCCTACAACTGTGCAGCTCCGCACAGTCACAGGTGAGCTGGCACCCAGGGAAGGGAATAATGACTCTGACAGTAGGGGGCAGGACTGTGCGTCATCCTGTGTGGGTGGTGGCTGTGCAGGACCCTTGTATCCTGGGGTTGGACTTTCTTAGGAGCACAGGCTGCCAGTTAGACCTAAATAGGGGCACACTGAGCTTCCAGGGAGGGCCGGAGGTCACCATGGCCCCTAATGTCACTTTCACTCAACCCAACAAACCCTTTACTCCAACAGTTAAAGCAGCAGAGACTCATGGCTGCCCCCCCTCCCCCACATCTGTGTGTGACTTTTCCCCAGCCCCCCTGTCACCTACGGCGTTGTGTTACATTCCCCCAGCTACCTCCACGACACAGCCCTCTGTGAGCCCGGGCCGCGCCCCCCAGCCCAGCTACCCCAGATGGGAGGGAGAGGACACTGTCTGCAGTGAGGGAGATATGGGGAGGAACTGTGTTGGTCTTGACCCCGAGCAGCAGGAACGGTTGTGGCAGTTGCTGTTTGAATTCAGAGACAGCTTTGCGCTGAGTGAGGAAGAGGTGGGTCAGACTCATCTGGTGCAGCATGAGATCGACACAGGTGATGCTCGACCTATCAAGATGCGTCCCCGCCGTATCCCGCTGGCACGCCAGGAGGCGGCAGACAAGGCTGTGTTGGAGATGCAGCGGGCAGACTTCATTCAGCCCTCAGACAACCCCTGGGCGGCGCCAGTCGTCATGGTTCTGAAGAAGGGGGGCAAGCTGAGGTTCTGTGCGGACTACAGGCGGCTGAATGAGGTAACCAGGAAGGACTCATACCCCATACCACGTATCGATGAGTCACTGGACCTGGTTAGGGGGTCCTCCTGGTTCTCCTCACTAGACCTCCGCAGTGGCTACTGGCAGGTGCCCCTCTCCCCAGAGGCCAGAGCCAAAACTGCGTTCTCCACTAACAGAGGACACTGGCAGTTCAAGGTCCTGTGCTTTGGCCTGTGCAACGCTCCAGCTACTTTTGAGCGTTTGATGGACAGGGTGCTGGATGGCATCCCCCGACAGCAGTGTCTGGTATACCTCGATGACATCCTGGCCCATGGCAGCTCCTTCCAGTCAGCCCTGGGGCGCTACGGTGTGTGCTGGAGAGGGTGGCTGCCGCAGGTCTGAAGCTCCACCCCGAGAAGTGCCACTTCATGAGGAGAGAGGTGTCCTTCTTGGGCCACCGAGTGGGGAATGAGGGGATCAGCACCATGGAGGACAAGGTAGCGGCTGTCAGAGACTGGCCCACCCCCACCGACCAGCGTCAGCTGAAGAGCTTCCTGGGCCTGGCCTCATACTACAGGAGGTTTGTACGGTGCTTCTCAAGCGTTGCTGCTCCACTGAACCGCCTGCTGCCGAAGGACAAGGCTTTCACTTGGACAGTGGAGTGTGAGGAGGCGTTCAACACCCTCAAACGTGCACTGATCGAGGCCCCCGTGCTCGCCCCCCCTGACCTCACATTGCCCTTTATCCTGGACACAGACGCGAGCAATGTGGGCATGGGTGGGGTGCTGTTCCAGGTGGGGCCAGAGGGGGAGAGAGTGGTGGCGTACTTCAGCAAAACATTTGACAAACATGAGCGCCGCTACTGTGTCACCCGGCGGGAGCTCTTGGCTGTTGTGGCTTCCGTCAAACACTTCAAGTACTACCTGGGTGGTCTGCCCTTTACTGTAAGGACTGACCACTCTGCTCTCCAGTGGCTCATGTCTTTCAGAGAGCCAGAGGGGCAGGTGGCACGCTGGTTGGAGGAGCTTCAGCCGTATGACTTCACGGTGGTGCACAGGGCAGGGGCACGCCACTCCAACGCCGACGCCATGTCCCGTCGGCCCTGTACTGCAGACGGCTGCCGCCACTGTGAACGGAGAGAGGGACGGGAGAGAGAGCTGTGTACAGAGGAGGGGGTCTGTGCCACAGTGTGTCGGGCGAGCGGGCCTGTCTGCTGGGACGGGACACAGACCTACAGCCAGTGCTACAGTGGGTAGAGGCGCAGGTGAGGCCACCATGGGAAGAGGTGACAGCGCTCTCACTCGCGACCAAAGGGTTGTGGTCAAAGTTTGAGCGACTGCGGCTGGCTGATGGCGTGTTACAGCGGGCATGGAAGGAGTCAGCTACGGGGGAGGAGAGGTGGCAGGTGGTGGTCCCAAAAGCATTGCGGGAGGCTGTGCTCCAGAGTACTCATGGGGGGGTGGGGACTGGACACTTTGGGGTCACAAAAACACTGCGCCGCCTCCGTCAGGGCTTTTACTGGGGGCAGCACAAGAGGGATGTGGAAGACTTTTTGCCGCCGCTGTGACAACTGCACAGCGAGAAAGGGCCCCCAGGCCGCTCTCATGCTCAGCTCCAACAGTTCCCAGTGGGGACTCCCATGGAGAGGGTGGGAGTGGATGTAGTTGGGCCGTTCCCCACCACAGACAGTGGAAACCGCTGGGTGCTCACGGCCATGGACTATTTCACAAAATGGCCGAGGCCTATGCTCTGCCTGACCAGGAGGCAGAGACCATCGCCGACGCCCTGACAGCGGGGATGTTCAGCAGGTTTGGAGCTGCAGAGTCCATCCACAGTGACCAAGGCAGAAACTTTGAGTCCCGTGTGTTCGCCACCATGTGTGAGAGGCTGGGTATGCACAAGACCCGCACTACTCCTCTCCATCCTCAAAGTGATGGCCTTGTGGAGCGCTTCAACAAAACGCTTGGACAGCAGCTGGCCAACGTCTCTTCCAAACACCAGCGTGACTGGGACAAGCACCTGCCTATGGTCCTCATGGCATGCCGCTCCGCTGTCCAAGACTCCCCCTCCTGCACGCCTGCCCTCCTCATGCTGGGGAGAGAGATCCGTACCCCTGCGGAGATGGCGTTTGGTCGGCCCCTGGATAGCCCTCATGTTTCCCCGGGGCCGGAGTATGCCCGGAGACTCCAGGACCGCCTGGAGACAGCCCACACCTTCGCCAGAGAGCAGCTGCTGAATGAAGGTGTGAGGCAGAAGAGGAACTATGACGTGCACACCCGGGGAAGGCACTTTGTGGCTGGGGAGCTGGTCTGGGTCTACAGCCCGCTAAGGAAAAAATGTAGATGCCCCAAGTTGGACAGTCACTGGGTGGGACCCTGCAGTGTCCTGGAGAGGGTAGAGGAGGTTGTTTACCGGGTGCAGCTTCCTCCCAGGGGGAGAAAGGTGACACTGCACCGGGACAGGTTAGCCCCATATAGAGGGGCCTCTTCTTCCCAAACCCCAGGAACCCCCACAATTCCCCTCTCTGGCAATGACATTCTCCAGGCACCCACCCCCCAGGTGCCGCAGACAAGGCTCCAGACAGCCCACTCCCCCTGTGTCACCGCGTGGTTCCCCAGAGCCACGGACTGTATTACCCGTTCCGCTTCCTTGTCCCCCATGTCCTTGCCTTCATCCCCTGGTTCCCAGAGGGGGCACTCTGCGGCCATCACAGCCACGCAGGCAAAGGAGACCTCCGGGTCGCTTCAGAGACTTTGTTTGTTCCCTCGGGGACGAGGGACTTTGTGGTGGGGGCTGTGTAGCGACCCGCACAGACAGCTGTGTGTTATGTGTTAGGCTAGTAGATGGTTGTGTTGTACCTACCAGTACCCAGTGTTCGCGGGGTCCGACATGTCAATCAACCTGCTATCTGCCAATCACGGGAATGCCTGGAATGTTCTGATGCCGGGCATCCTGGCGGTTGGCGGAGTGGCGTGGAGAGGGGTTGGGCAGGGGGATGGAGCATTGGAAGTTAAGACCAGGTTTAGCCTTTGTTCTCTCTCTTTTTTACGTCTGGGCTTCACAAGAGAAGGACACGATTGGCTTGTGGATTATCTTTCATTTATTTTGCGTGGGCTACGGCCAAACAGTAGCCTGTGTAAAGTTGGTTTAATAAACCGTCCATTCGTAAACTCAATCCTGTCAGGGCCGTGTAGAAATGGTGTGGTGTGGAATCAAGTGCAGAAGCAGAAAGAGAGTCCAAAATACTTTACTGGAAAAGCGAGTCAATAATCCAAAATAGCCGGAGGCACAACGCACACAGGCGTAAAACAAAAGCGCGCATAAACAGGCGCGCAAAAACTCCTCAACCGAGAAGTAAGCAAAATACAGAGGTGGCGTACCAAACAACGGTACGAAAACGACACCAACACGAAACAATTACACACAACACAACACACACAACAGGGAAACTAAATAGGGTGCCTAATAGACAAAACACAAGACAGGTGTGACTAACAGACAAAACTAGTCAAACAGGAAACATAGAGCGGTGGCAGCTAGTACTCCGGAGACGACGAACGGCGAAACCTGCCCGAACAAGGAGGAGGAGCTGCCTCGGCCGAAACCGTGACAGTACCCCCCCCTTGACGCGCGGCTCCAGCCGTGCGCCGACTCCGGCCTCGGGGACGCCCAGGAGGGCGCGGCGCCGGGCGCGTAGGATGACCACGATGGAATTCGGTCATCAGGGACGGATCCAGAATATCCCTCCTCGGCACCCAGCACCGTTCCTCCGGACCGTACCCCTCCCACTCCACGAGATATTGGAGACCCCCCATCCGGCGTCTGGAATCCAGGATGGTCCGAACTGTGTACGCCGGAGCCCCCTCGATATCCAACGGGGGCGGAGGAGTCTCCTCAATCTCGAAGTCCTGGAGTGGACCAGCTACCACCGGCCTGAGGAGAGACACATGGAATGAGGGGTTAATATTCTTGTAATCAATAGGTAGTTCTAACCTGTAACACACCTCATTCAATCTCCTCAGGACTTTAAAAGGCCCCACAAACCGCCGACCCAGCTTCCGGCAGGGCAGGCGGAGGGGTAGGTTCCTGGTTGAGAGCCAGACTCGATCTCCAGGTGCGTACACTGGCCCCTCACTGCGGCGTAGGTCGGCGCTCGTCTTTTGTCGACGTATGGCACGCTGCAGATGGACATGAGCAGCGTTCCACGTCTCCTCCGAGCGCCTTACCCACTCATCCACAGCGGGGGCCTCGATCTGGCTCTCATGCCACGGTGCCAGAACCGGCTGATACCCTAAGACACACTGAAAAGGGGGTTAGTCTAGTGGAGGAGTGGCGGAGAGAGTTCTGTGCCCTCTCGGCCCAGGGCACATATCTCGCCCACTCCTCCGGCCGGCCCTGACAGTATGACCTCAGAAACCTACCCACATCCTGGTTGACTCTTTCGACCTGCCCATTGTACTCCGGGTGGTAACCCGAGGTAAGGCTCACCGAGACCCCCAAAACGTTCCATAAATGCTCTCCAGACTCTGGAGGTAAACTGGGGGCCTCGATCAGACACTATATCCTCGGGTACCCGTAATGCCGGAAGACGTGAGTAAATAGAGCCTCAGCGGTCTGTAGGGCAGTAGGAAGACCCGGCATAGGAAGGAGACGACAGGCCTTAGAGAACCGATCCACAACGACCAGGATGGTGGTATTCCCCTGGGAGGAGGGAAGATCGGTAACAAAATCCACCGATAGATGAGACCAGGGTCGCTGTGGAACGGGCAGGGGCTGTAATTTACCCCTGGGCAAATGTCTGGGTGCCTTACACTGGGCACATATTGAGCAGGAGGAGACATAAACCCTCACATCCCTGGCTAATGTTGGCCACCAGTACTTCATGCTAAGGCAGTGCACCGTCCGGCCAATACCCGGATGTCCAGAGGAGGGAGGCGTGTGAGCCCAATAAATCAATCGATCCCGGACCTCGAGCGGGACGTACGTCCGACCCACCGGACACTGTGGAGGTTTAGGGTCGGTGCATGCACCGCCCGCTCGATCTCCGCATCGACCTCCCACACCACCGGTGCCACCAGACACGACTCCGGTAGTATGGGAATGGGCTCCACGCACCTCTCCTCCGCGTCATACCGGCGGGACAGAGCATCTGCCTTCCCGTTCTGGGACCCAGGGATGTAAGTGATCTTAAACACAAACCGGGCGAGAAACATAGTCCATCGAGCCTGGCGAGGATTTAGTCTCCTAGCTGCCCGAATATATTCCAGGTTACGGTGATCGGTCAGAATAAGGAAAGGGTGCTGAGCCCCCTCAAGCCAATGCCTCCACACCTTTAGGGCCTGGACTACGGCTAACAGCTCCCTGTCCCCTACGTCATAATTCCGCTCCGCCGGACTGAGCTTTTTAGAATAAAAAGCACAGGGGCGGAGCTTAGGTGGTGTACCCGAGCGTTGAGATAGAACGGCCCCAATACCAGCCTCGGACGCGTCTACCTCAACTTGAAACGGTAAAGTCTTCCACTCATCGCCCTCCCTAATGCGCACCAAATTATATGCGCTCCTGAGATCCAATTTTGTGAAGAACCGTGCCCCGTGCAGTGACTCCGTCATAGTCCCAATCAGCGGGAGTGGATAACTGTATTTAACAGTCACCTGATTGAGACCGCGGTAATCAATATACGGACGCAGACCTCCATCCTTTTTCTTCACAAAAAAGAAGCTCGAGGACGCGGGAGAAGTAGAGGTCCGTATGTATCCCTGTCTCAGAGACTCGGCAATGTACGTCTCCATTGCTTTTTTCTCCTCCTGTGACAAAGGATACACATGGCTCCGCGGGAGCGCTGCTCCTATCTGGAGGTCTATCGCACAATCCCCCTGTCTATGAGGTGGCAACCTTGCCGCTCGGGTCTTACTAAACACAAGTGCCAAATCCTCATACTCAGGAGGAATGTGCAGTGCTGACATCTGGTTCGGACTTTCCACTGAGGTCGCCCCTACGGAAACACCCAGACAAAACCCCTCACACTGAGCAGACCACCCTTGAAGAGCCTTCTCTCGCCACGAAATAGTAGGATCATGGGTGGTTAACCAGGGAAGCCCCAGTACCACCGGATACGCAGGAGAGTCAATCAGATAGAGTTGAATCGTCTCCTCATGACCCCCCTGCGTCATCATCCTAAGTGGCGCTGTGAGCTCCCCAATCCACCCAGATCCTAACGGACGACTATCTAAAGCATGTACGGGGAAAGGTTTATCAACTGGAAGGAGGGGAATCCCTAACTTAACACAAAATTTGCGATCTATAAAATTCCCAGCTGCGCCTGAATCGACTAGCGCCTTATGCTGGGAACGAGGTGCAACCTGTGGAAAACAAACAGGCAATGTAAAGTGGACGACAGAAAGCTCTGGGTAAGTAGGGCGCCTACTCACCTGGGTGGACTCCCCACTGTATGGCCTGCCATCTCCCTCCTCAGGGAACCCTCCCCAGCACCTAGCCGCGGTGTGCCCTCCGCGGCCACACTTGGTGCAGAGAATGCTCCCCCTCGGGTTCCTTCCTCTTTTAGTTCTAGCGCCAGCCCCTCCCAGCTCCATCGGACTAGGCTCGGAGGTGCTGGAGGGTGGAATGGGAGGCCCCCCATCTGGGACGTCCGCGGGTCGTGAGTAGGTTGTCCAGACGAATAGCCATGTCCACAAGCTGGTCAAAAGTTAACGTAGCGTCCCTACACGCTAACTCCCTGCGGACGTCCTCCCTAAAGCTACACCTAAAATGGTCTATGAGGGCCCTCTCATTCCACCCCGCGTCAGCCGCTAGAGTCCGGAACTCCAGTGCGAATTCTTGAGCGCTCCTCATCCCCTGTCGGAGGTGGAATAGACGTTCCCCTGCCGCTCTTCCCTCTGGTGGATGGTCAAAGACCGCACGAAAGCGGCGGGAGAACTCCGCATAGGTGACGGTGGCGGAGTCTATTCCCCTCCATTCGACGTTGGCCCACTCCAACGCCTTGCCGGTGAGACAGGAGATGAGGGCGGAAACGCTCTCGTATCCCGAGGGCGCCGGGTGTATAGTGGCTAGGTAGAGCTCCACTTGCAGAAGGAAGCCCTGACACCCGGCAGCGGAGCCGTCGTACGCCCTCGGGAGCGAGAGCCGAATCCCACTGGGTTCCGGTGGATGAGTAGGAAGGTTCTCTGGTGGTGATGGAGCGATCGGTGGGGCTGTGGGAACACCGCTGATCTCCCAGCGCCGAAGAGTGTCCATGATGCCCTCCAACGCGTGCCCGATCCGACTAATGCGATGTTCCTGTCCCTGGAGACGTCCCTCCACGCTGTCGACTTGTGCTCCTGCTGATTCCATCGAAGTGGTGTGTAATTCTGTCAGGGCCGTGTAGAAATGGTGTGGTGTGGAATCAAGTGCAGAAGCAGAAAGAGAGTCCAAAATACTTTACTGGAAAAGCGAGTCAATAATCCAAAATAGCCGGAGGCCCAACGCACACAGGCGTAAAACAAAAGCGCGCATAAACAGGCGCGCAAAAACTCCTCAACCGAGAAGTAAGCAAAATACAGAGGTGGCGTACCAAACAACGGTACGAAAACGACACCAACACGAAACAATTACACACAACACAACACACACAACAGGGAAACTAAATAGGGTGCCTAATAGACAAAACACAAGACAGGTGTGACTAACAGACAAAACTAGTCAAACAGGAAACATAGAGGGGTGGCGGCGAAACCTGCCCGAACAAGGAGGAGGAGCTGCCTCGGCCGAAACAGTGACAAATCCTCTGTCTGGACAGTTGTTCTTTTATGATCTAGTCAGGTCATTACAGTATTTTGACAGGTTTTGCTTGCTTTAACTTCTTCAAAAAAATGAAACCACTCAATCCTTTTATGTGATTGCTTGTTCAAACCCCTGTTTTTGTCTCTTTTTAAAAATCATTTTAACTGGAAATATGTACAATACATATGCTATGTTCGTCAAATCAGGAACAGGAGGTTCACAGTTTTTTTCGTGTCCTTTTTTTTTATTTAAAAGGATGAAACTAGCATGTACATATGAAATAGTGACTGAATTCGAAAATCCCATGAATTCTTTCAGTATCTGAAGATTGCTGTATATTTTATGAGTAATAAAATAAAGAAATGAGTTATGTTATTTAATAATGAACTATGGATTATCTGTTTTATGTGACAACCGCAGTATCAATTTCTAGGTGACAGTGGTGCTAATCCCAAAAGAAAGGCTACATACAACAAGGAACAAGAAGTCTATTGGCAAAATGATGACAATTGCATGTACCTTGGCCTAACGGTGTGGGTTATGTATTTTATTTTTCATGGCGTCCTCAACATTACAGTTTTAAGGGCAACAATAGCCTACATTTGTTTACAACTCGCAGGATTTCCATACATGAGCTTTCAACAACACAGAGTGTTGCATCAGCACGAGATCTAAAGTGCGTCAAATCTGTACAGGTCATTGTTACGTCATCACTGATAAACGTTGAAACTGATCAAAAACCGCTGGAGCAGTTCAGTCTAATCCTCCCTAGTGCTGGAGGATTGCGTTTGTTTCGCTCTGGATGCGCGTTCATTTTGGCAAGGAAATGTGCTGATTTTGCAAGGAGATGGAGAATAAAGAGTTCAAGGTAGGCATGTTATTTATTTTTAAATATTCAATTATATTAATTACTGTGGATTAAATATTGTTTAATAAATGAAATAGTGTGCTATTCATGCTGTAATATCAAACTAGAAAGTCTATGGCCGGGGAGTCATGAGAGTTGGCTAAAGGTACAGTAAGTAGAATCTGCTGTGGGTCAAATGGGGGTCAAAGGTTATGACAGCGCCTTCATAAATACGTCCTAAATGGCACCCTATTCCCTATGTTGGCTAGTGCACTACTTTTGAACAGGAGCTAGTGCACTACTTTTGACCAGGAGCCATAGAAGGGTTGGCTGATGTCACGAAAATGATGCTCGCGCATCGATGGCCGGAAGTCGTGTATCTTGTTATGATTCTGAACCTCAGCTAACAACAAGCTGCCATGTGGGGAATCGTAGCTCTGTGGCATGTTTCAGCTCGTTGTATGGTGTTATTGATACCAAGTCTTGTTTTGAGGTGTTTTGACTGATATCATGTCTATGCAATGGCTAAAATTCGCTACCTAGCTAACCAACAACAACTGTAACAATGTATTTGATACGAGTTCATTGTTCAAATGTATTTATGTTTGCATTAAACATTTAGAGACTAAATATAGTTTACATGTTGTCTAAGTCAAACCCTGTCTATTTTGCCCCATAGTTGCATGCCAGTTTTGTTGCTAAACAACCAACCCCTCTATAGAGTGTTACAGTGGAGGTGTGATAATACCCATAAAACCTAGCGGTCAAACAGGGAAATGGTTCCAATCGTTTTTCCACCATTCATTTTTCCCATAGGCGATTTTAGAAACACATAAAATAAGGGCTGTATTTCGTGTAGGCTTACCCTGTAAATCTCTCTCGGACAAGTTGACTTTTATCAGGATATTCGGCTCTATTTACTCTCAGATTCGAAAATGCTAATTAGCATCAAAGTAGACATCATGCAAAACTACAAATCCCTGCAAGCTCCTGCATGTCATCTCTAGCTGACACCTTTGCTAACGGGTATTGTGTCAATTTAAGACTTGCACTAGACAGTTCACAGAATTGTCCATTTAAAGAAATGCAGCCAATTTATTCATTACTACATTTAGCTAACATTAGATAGTTAATCCAGAGATTCTTACCTTTGCCTCGATCAGCATGATCATCATGGCATTTGGCATAAGTCTCCTGAGTGGCGCAGTGGTCTAAGGCGCCGCATCGCAGTGCTAACTGTGCCACTAGAAATCCTGGTTCTAATCCAGGCTCTGTTGCAGCCGGCCGTGACCGGGAGACTCATGGGCGGCGCACAATTCGTCCAGGGTAGGGGAGGGAATGGCCGGCAGGGATGTAGCTCAGTTGCTAGAGCATGGCGTTTGCAACGCCAGGGTTGTGGGTTCGAGTCCCAGGGGGGGCCAGTATAAAAAATATATATGTATTCACTAACTGTAAGTCGCTCTGGATAAGAGCGTCTGCTAAATGACTTAAACGTAAAATTTGTAGTTCTTTATGATAGCAACATTAGCAGCTAATAAGCATTACATTTTTGGGAGGTAAATACAGGCGAATATATTGATAAGTCACCTTGTCCTAGAGAGATTTACACGGTTATCAAAATGTCACACCAGGGTAAGCCTACACGAAACACAGACCTTATTTTAAGTGTTTCTAAAATCCCCAATGGGAACAATGAATGGTGGAAAAACGATTGGAACCATTTCCCTGTTTGACCACTAGGTTTTATGGGTATTATGACTCATACTCTGGGACTCTATAGGGCTCCAGCCAAAAGAAGTGCACTATATTGGAACTAGGGTGCTATTTCGGACACAAGCATAGATATGATGCATTATTATGTGACCATAGAAATAGAATCACTAGAAAGGATAGAGCCTCTGACCTTGACAATTTGACTGGGAAACTGAACTGTACACCTGATATGATGTTCTGGTGATTCTATTTCTCTGAATATGATGCATTATGATGTGACAATGAGAGTTGGGTTAATGGTGCTCTCAAGGCAACTGGGAACTCGAAAAAAATAACTAGGTCAAATCATGTCCGTGATCTTCAGGTCGGAAAGTCGGAGCTCTAGAAAGATCCCAGAGTTTCCGACTTGGAATTCCTTTTTACATTTTGTGGTGGTAATTTTACCCCCTTTTTCTCCCCAATTTTCCGTGATATCCAATTGGTAGTTACGATATTGTTACGATCTTGTCTCATCGCTGCAACTCCCCAGCAGGCTCGGGAGAGGTGAAGGTCGAGTCAGGCGTCCTCCAAAACATGACCCGCCAAGCCGCGCTGCTTCCGACTTGGAATTCCGAGTTGGATGACTGTTCAAAACGATTTTTCCCAGTCGGAGCTTGTTTTTTTTCCCTATTTCCCAGTTGTCTTGAACGCACTGAAGTCGGAAGTCAGAGATTTCCCAGTTGTTTTGAACACGGCAAAAGGCGACACAGTAGGTGACATCTAAACATGACTTTGTGCTGTCTTTCAGAGGTCAGAGGTCAGTGGGAATGACCTCACCCTCATAGACCTGGATGACCCCATCAATGAAGCTGATGTTATGAAGGAAGTCAGGTAAGTGATTTACACTAATGACACGTCTGTGATTGGTTACAGGATCACATAGGCCTACAGATTCAGTAGTAGGTCAAAGGTCACCGCCTATGGAGAGGTAGGCCCAGAGCTATGTATTTAGAGAGTTGGGACATTGAGATATAAACTCAGCAAAAAAAGAAACGTCCTCTCACTGTCAACTGCGTTTATTTTCAGCAAACTTAACGTGTAAATATTTGTATGAACATAACAAGATTCAACAACTGAGACATAAACTGAACAAGTTCCACAGACGTGTGACCAACAGAACAAAGGGGGGTCAAAATCAAAAGTAACAGTATCTGGTGTGGCCACCAGCTGCATTAAGTACTGCAGTGCATCTCCTCCTCATGGACTGCACCAGATTTGCCAGTTCTTGCTGTGAGATGTTACCCCACTCTTCCACCAAGGCACCTGCAAGTTCCCAGACATTTCTGGGGGAATGGCTAAATCCTAGCCCTCACCCTCCGATCCAACAGATCCAGGCTCTTCATGGCAGAACACTGACATTCCTGTCTTGCAGGAAATCACGCACAGAACGAGCAGTATGGCTGGTGGCATTGTCATGCTGGAGGGTCATGTCAGGATGAGCCTGCAGGAAGGGTACCACATGAGGGAGGAGGATGTCTTCCCTGTAACGCACAGCGTTGAGATTTCCTGCAATGACAACAAGCTCAGTCCGATGATGCTGTGACATGGGCAATGTTGACATTTTAAACAATGCTATGTAACTGAACATCTATAATTAGAATTTACTTATTATGAAAGGATAAATGAAAGGCTCTAAGGCGCTAACATTGAGTCCTTTTAAAAGTTGGCAGAATTCTCTAAATATTTGGCTCTGGATAGGCCGAGTCATCTCAAGAGTATTGGAGCCATAGAATTTGAGTGATTCTATTCTAATTCTAGAATGATTATAATTCTATGATACTAATTCTATAATTGGAACACATCCTCACACTCACATTATAGCAGTGACCTAAGAGATATTCCCTTTTCTCTATCTAGATCCCATAAAGATCACAGAGAGGCTGAGAGACTAACCAAGTTGGACGAGGCTGTTCTAGAGACAGATACCCCAACTCAGTCACAGGAGGTTGAAGGAGAGAGTGAGTTGGACGAAGCTGTTGCCATCCCATCTCAGTCACAGGAGGTTGAAGGAGAGAGTAAGTTGGACAAGGCTGTTGCCATCCCATCTCAGTCACAGAAGGTATGATGTATCCACCTCCAAATCGGACCATCCACCTCCAAATCGATCCCGCTCCAGAGTACAGGCCTCGGTGTATCGCTCATTCCTTCGACGATAAACACGAATCCGACCATCACCCCTGGTGAGACAAAACCGCGACTTCGTCAGTGAAGAGCACTTTTTTTAATAATTTTGCCTTTAGCACTAGCGACTTACAGTCTTTAATTTTTTTGTGTATGGGTGGTCCCCTCCTGTCTGATCCAGCGACGGTGTGTTTGTGCCCATAGGCGACGTTGTTGCCGGTGATGTCTGGTGAGGACTTGCCTTACAACAGGCCTACAAGCCCTCAGTCCAGCCTCTCTCAGCCTATTACGGACAGTCTGAGCACTGATGGAGGGATTGTGCGTTCCTGGTGTAACTCGGGCAGTTGTTGTTGCCATCCTGTACCTGTCCCGCAGGTGTGATGTTCGGATGTTCCGATCCTGTGCAGGTGTTGTTACACGTGGTCTGCCACTGCGAGGACGATCAGCTGTCCGTCCTGTCTCCCTATAGCGCTGTCTTAGGCGTCTCACAGTACAGACATTGCAATTTATTGCCCTGGCCACATCTGCAGTCCTCATGCCTCCTTGCAGCATGCCTAAGGCACGTTCACGCAGATGAGCAGGGACCCTGGGCATTTTTCTTTTGGTGTTTTTCCGAGTCAGTAGAAAGGCCTCTTTAGGGTCCTAAGTTTTCATAACTACCGTCTGTAAGCTGTTAGTGTCTTAATGACCGTTCCACAGGTGCATGTTCATTAATTGTTTATGGTTCAATGCATTGAACAACATTTTACATTTTAGTCATTTAGCAGACACTCTTATCCAGAGCGACTTACAGTTAGTGAGTGCATACATTTTCATACAGGCACCTCGTGGGAAACAAACCCACAACCCTGGCGTTGCAAGCGCCATGCTCTACCAACTGAGCTACAGGGGACTAGCATGGGAAACAGTGTTTACACCCTTTACAATGAAGATCTGTGAAGTTATTTGAATTTTTACAAATTATCTTTGAAAGATCCTGAAAAGGGGACGTTTTCTTTTTTTGCTGAGTTTATGTATACATTACATGACACAGTAGATATCCATATGACATCTGGCTCCCCATGGGCAATGTTGATATTTTAAACAATGCTATGTAACTGAACATCTATAATTAGAATTTACTTATTATGAAAGGATAAATGAAAGGCTCTAAGGCGCTAACATTGAGTCCTTTTAAAAGTTGGCAGAATTCTCTAAATATTTGGCTCTGGATAGGCCGAGTCATCTCAAGAGTATTGGAGCCATAGAATTTGAGTGATTCTATTCCTAATTCTAGAATGATTCTAATTCTATGATACTAATTCTATAATTGGAACACATCCTCACACTCACATTATAGCAGTGACCTAAGAGATTCCCTTTTCTCTATCTAGATCCCATAAAGATCACAGAGAGGCTGAGAGACTAACCAAGTTGGACGAGGCCGTTCTAGAGACAGATACCCCAACTCAGTCACAGGAGGTTGAAGGAGAGAGTGAGTTGGACGAAGCTGTTGCCATCCCATCTCAGTCACAGGAGGTTGAAGGAGAGAGTAAGTTGGACAAGGCTGTTGCCATCCCATCTCAGTCGCAGGAGGTTGAAGGAGGGAGTGAGTTGGACGAGGCTGTTGCCATCCCATCTGAGTCGCAGGAGGATGAAGGAGATAGTGAGTTGGATGAGGCTGTGGCCATCCCATCTCAGTCGCAGGAGGTTGAAGGAGAGAGTGAGTTGGACGAGGCTGTTGCCATCCCATCTCAGTCGCAGGAGGTTGAAGGAGATAGTGAGTTGGACGAGGCTGTTGCCATCCCATCTCAGTCGCAGGAGGTTGAAGGAGAGAGTGAGTTGGACGAGGCTGTTGCCATCCCATCTCAGTCACAGGAGGTTGAAGGAGAGAGTGAGTTGGACGAGGCTGTGGCCATCCCATCTCAGTCGCAGGAGGTATGATGTATTTTTCTATTACATGTATGACATTTCATTGAGATATTTTGTGTTTTAATTACGCAAAATTGAATTCCAGCCTAACTCTGCTTTCTGTTGTCGCAATCAGGATGCAGTGGTGACATTCACTACCGTGACCAGCCTCACCCTCAGCAGGGGAAAGAGAAGCTACCCAGACCTACACACCTTTGTGCAGGACATGAAGGACGAGTAAGTTGCTCTTTGGCTTCCCCATGCATCCCCTAGATATGTTCCCTATCTCAATTGCATACTCCTCGTGTCCTCTCTTCTCAAAACCCATTGGATGAGAAAGCCAGAGGTCCCGCCCTTCTGAACTTCTCATCCAATGGGTTTTGAGAAGGAGGCGAGGAGATTGAGAGTCTCCCATAGTCTCGGGCCAATACAAAGGACCTAACGGACCAAATAACCAATCAGGGATGTCTGGGTGTGGCCTAGTTCCATAGAGGTCCATCCATAACGTAGTCTAAGATAATAGAGGTAATGTCCATCCATAACGTAATCTAAGATAATAGAGGTAATGTCCATCCATAACGTAATCTAAAATAATAGAGGTAATGTCCATCCATAACGTAATCTAAAATAATAGAGGTAATGTCCATCCATAACGTAATCTAAAATAATAATAATATATAATAATAATAAATAATAGAGGTTAATCTAAAATAATAGAGGTAATGTCCATCCATAACGTAGTCTAAGATAATATAGGTAATGTCATGTGGTTCATTGTGTACTTGCATTTATTTACTTTTCAGCCATTGGAATCTGCTGAGTGAGAATATGCGTGCCGGGGGTGAGTTATAGTCACCTCTAAAGTAGTTAATGTTGGTAAAATGGACCAAACATTCATTTGTGGAAATCCTGCAGGACCTTTAATCCTGAACCACTGCTTTAATTGACTAGCTTGAGTAAATTGTTCTAAGTTTTATATCAGTGCAGCCCCTTTAACAAACTAACTCTGTATGGTCTTTTAACATTGCAGATGAGCAGACATGAGTTTAGTGCCAAGTGCATGGATATTGTAGCATGGGTGATGGAGTCTACATCCACTGTGGTTGTTCCCGCCCTTGACCTCACCATGCAGATAGAGCTCTCTGATTCGCCAAGCTCTTCTGGATCAGGAAGTAATGAGGCAGGAGAGGTGACCTCTCTTGGCCGCAGCGTCAGATTCAGCTGTAGTGGAGGAGCCAGCAGGTGCACCAGCGCCAGAACTGCCTACAGCACACGCATTCCCACGCCTTTCCCCTCCTCTCACAGGTACCTAGCCCTATCCCCTCCTCTCACAGGTATCTAGCCCTATCCATGCCTCTAACAGGTACCTACCCCTATCCCCTCCTCTCACAGGTACCTAGCCCTATCCTCTCCTCTCACAGGTACCTAGCCCTATCCCCTCCTCTAACAGGTACCTAGCCCTATCCTATCCTCTCCTCTCACAGATACCTACCCCTATCCCCTCCTCTCACAGGTACCTACCCCTATCCACGCCTCTCAAAGGTACCTAGCCCTATCCCCTCCTCTCACAGGTACCTACCCCTATCCACGCCTCTCAAAGGTACCTAGCCCTATCCCCTCCTCTCACAGGTACCTAGCCCTATCCCCTCCTCTCACAGGTACCTAGCCCTATCCCCTCCTCTCACAGGTACCTAGCCCTATCCACGCCCCTCACAGGTACCTAGCCCTATCCCCGCCTTTCACAGGTACCTAGCCCTATCCATGCCTCTAACAGGTACCTAGCCCTATCACCTCCTCTCACAGGTACCTAGCCCTATCCATGCCTCTAACAGGTACCTAGCCCTATCCATGCCTCTCACAGGTACCTAGCCCTATCCCCTCCTCTCAAAGGTACCTAGCCCTATCCTCTCCTCTCACAGGTACCTAGCCCTATCCCCTCCTCTCAAAGATACCTAGCCCTATCCTCTCCTCTCACAGGTACCTACCCCTATCCCCTCCTCTCACAGGTACCTACCCCTATCCACACCTCTCAAAGGTACCTAGCCCTATCCCCTCCTCTCACAGGTACCTACCCCTATCCACGCCTCTCAAAAGTACCTAGCCCTATCCCCTCCTTTCACAGGTACCTAGCCCTATCCCCTCCTCTCACAGGTACCTACCCCTATCCACGCCTCTCACAGGTACCTAGCCCTATCCCCTCCTCTCACAGGTACCTATCCCTATCCCCTCCTCTCACAGGTACCTAGCCCTATCCCCTCCTCTCACAGGTATCTAGCCCTATCTCCTCCTCTCACAGATACCTAGCTCTATCCCCCTCCTCTTTTTTGCAGGTATTTCCTGTTATAGGTACAAATATCCATTCCAGATCCACTTAGTGAGAAATACTACTTAGATACTACACAACCACTCTAAAACGTTTACTCTGAATGTTAATGTTTGGTCTGAGTGTGGTTTGATATGGTTCACAATGCTTCCTTTGAATAACAATAACAAGGTTGAGTTTGTGTCCCAAATTCTTGGATCATATTTTTTATTTTGTTACCATATACTATTCATTTCTGTTGTGCATTCTGCAGGTCCATGACCTCTTTGCTAAGTGAGAACGAAGAGCGATATGTCTCCTCACCTGAGGGTGGCGATAGAGAGATGAGACACAGACCACACTCAGCACCACTGAGATCTGTGTTTGGCATCTCTGAGGACTCTGTCTTCGACATGGTCCAGAGCGGCCAGTCGCAGGGTGACATCGTACCGCCGCCCAAACGGAGTAGACAGGAGAAATAAAGACCTAGCAAAATGTCAACGAATGGCAAGTTTATGATGGGTATTGTCGAGTTGGTTATAAACCTTCTCAACTCCAGATTGGCTGAGCTAATGCGAAGTGTCAGTCAGGGAACTCTAGTTCTGCTGACTGGAAGTATCTCAGCAAGTCAGCAGTTTGCCCAAGAGATGCTAAGCAGGGCGACTTCTAAGATGTATTCCCATGTCATAGAGCATATTGCGCTCAGCCACAAGTCTCCCCTTGAGATAGCTTGAGGCCATCTTTGGTCCTCTGGCTGGACAGGTCATAGTCATCATCATAGATAGCATCATCAAGGCTAAAGCCAACGGAGGAAATGAGGGGAGAGGGTCCAGCCCCATGACCTATTTTCTAACTGCCATTTCAGCAGAAATACAAAGCCTAGTGGTTCACAGATCGGCTAGCAGACCATCCACCAGACTGTCCAACAACGACCCACTGCTGAACATTTCCAAGTCAAAGGTCTTAAGATCAGTTCTGCTCAAAATGGCAGAGCTCTTTGGCCAATGTCCAAGTGAAACCTGTCTAATTCCACTAGTCCAGAGTCAGTCCAACAACTCCATTTGCGACTGGACTGTGAATGCAGGCACCATTCATCCAAGTACATTTCTGTCTGACAACAGAGTGACAGAAGTGTCATCCGATGTTGTGGATCTTGTACTTGAGGTTTTTTGGATTACAGGATTTTTGGATAACAGGAACCCGTCAAGTCCACAGAGTGCCTGCTCCCACAACTCAGCTAGTGGAGCAATAGATATGAGAGCTCTTGCTGAGGACTTGGTCAGACAGGTGTCTGTCAAACTCAGCCCATTTGTCTCTGAGAGTCAACTCTCCACCATGTCCATGACAGATCTGTCATCATCTTTTTCTGACTCCACCTTGAAGCAGTTGTGTTCTCGCTCTGTTGTTGCTCTGGCAACTGCCTGTCAAGCAATCAAAACAGAGCTCGAGAACCAGAGACCTACCAACCTGGCAGCCAGAGACCTACTATCGTCTCTGGTAGAGACCATTGAGGACATGGATATCTCTGACATCCTCCAGGGCCCGTCGGCCATTTTGGAGGAGGCTGCTGTGATAAAGCACCCAGAGATGTCCACCTCGACAATATACAGATCTCTGCTTCTCGACTCATCTCTCGCCTCCTCTAAGATGGTCACTGAGAGCATTATCTTCAACAACCCATGCCCATCAGAGGAGAATGTGAGTATTCAGAAGGAGCTCCCTGCTGATAAAGTTGACAAACTCCATGGTCAACCAGTGGAGGAGTATATTGTCAAAGCTGAGCAATGCATCATTCAGGTC
The DNA here is from genome assembly GCF_020615455.1 of Coregonus clupeaformis. Taxonomy (NCBI): domain Eukaryota; kingdom Metazoa; phylum Chordata; class Actinopteri; order Salmoniformes; family Salmonidae; genus Coregonus; species Coregonus clupeaformis. The sequence continues at coordinate 23,957 of NW_025534174.1, read as the reverse complement.
ATTCAGGATGCAGCTGTGACATATACTGCTGAGCTGGATAAAACCGACACTTGTGGGAAACTGTCGGAAATCCTATCTGTCCATGTTTCCTCAGAGAATATTGAGGAGGCATCCTCTGATCTCTTTGGTGGAATTATTTCCGACCTGCATGAGGTATCTGAGGTCAATAAGGCCTCCATGCGTACGAAATCAGGTCACAAAATGTTCTGGGTGGAAGTGAGTTCAGGTTCCCAGAAGATTTATACCAAAACCCTGGAGAAACTAAGGAAGCTGTTCACCTCCCACCATCGCACTGAGGGAAAAAATACTCCTGTGCAAATCGAGCTTTCTGCAACTGGACTACTTGTAACTGAGGCCACTGTGCAGGAATCTCCTGTAACTGAGGCCACTTTTGCAGTGTCTCCTGTACAGAAGACAGACAGTAAGACCCCTTCTAAGTCCTCAGCCTCAGCCTACCAGCTCACCCTCGACACCTGCACTAAAGGGGTAATCAAACAGGTGATCTCGGTGCTGAGGGTGGACACTTCAAAGGAAGACTGCTCCGCTTCCGTTGGGGAGAGCACGTCAAAATCATCCTTCGACTTCAACCAGAAGTTGGACTCGATAATTTCGAAATTGGAGGACCTCACCATTTCGAGTGATGTGACGTCAGCCGAGATTGCCACACTCACACGATCTCTTAGTGCAGCCAGAAGAACCTCTAACATTTCCATCCAGAGCTTTCACAGTGCTGAGTTCCGAGCTAAGGCCAAACACATTGTGAGTGAGACCATTCTCAGAGCTGCTAGCAAAGCCAGCCATTCTTTGCTACAGAGCATGCCTAGCACCACCTTCTCACACCATGCGGTTTCTACACCCGAAGATATAGTAAATATTATCATGCAAGACCTTGAAAGTGTATCCCAGTACACTGTGGACGACGCAGACTCCTTCCCACTAGGAGAGAAAAAGCTGGAGTTCCAGCTCAAACCCAGAGTTGTCTTTGACAATTTATTGGATGCTGCTCAAACCATGTACCACAGAGTAAAGGATAGACTGAACATCTTTTTCTCTTTTCCACCAGTGTCAGTCACCACAGCCAAATATTTGCTGGACTCCACCCCTGTGGAGACACTCAGACGCTCTAAGTCCGCTGACACTGCTCTTGTTGAGGACAGGAGCCGCCCTCCATCTGTGAGAAGTGAGAAGCCTTTGTCAAAAGTCTGTTTGGCTAAAAGGTCTAAAACCCTTCTGTCTTCGAGTGGCTCTTCAACAGACCACCATGTAATTGACACATGCAGTGAGGATGTCACTCTGCCCACCAGGAGTATGTCAGTTGTGAGCAACAACAGTTTGAAGAGAGCCTCTCCTCTCCACGGCAGTGGATTGAGTGAAAGTTGCAAACCTCTTGTGGCTCTAAAAGACGTAACAGTTTGCAGTCAGCCAAGAAAGCTTTAGCAAAACTGCAAAGAAGACGCTCAGCTTGATCCTAAATGTGATCAAGTGTAGAGTGGCCAACTCTGAGAGTTCATCTGTTGGGCAGATTGCAAGTGAGGAGTGTCTGATAGCCACTAACATGTTAGACTCTGTACTGGAGAGCCTTGACCAGTTGCCTGACATGAGCGCTGCCGATGAGATCACAAGGACAGAATCCCATACCTCTATCGCAATGGACGAGACAGGTTCACGGTCAACGCTTGTGAGCCAACAAGAAATAAACATATCTGACACCAATATCATAGTGAAAACTATAATGGACACATTAAAGACGGACTGACCCAGAGATGACTTCAGCAGAAGAACATCTGGATAGGCTCCTGTCAGTTGAAGCCCTTCAAGGTGCATCTGGCAACCTGATCACAAAGGTCCATGGTCTCATTCAGGAGATAACCATAAACCGCCAGCTTCAATCCATGGTTGGCCACAGAAGCCTCTCTCAACCAGCGCTGCCTAAACCAGCCCTGAGGAAGCTGTCAAAGGACGATGCCTCAGAGCTCATTTACAACTTTGCCCAGACTTCTGTTAGGAGACTCCTGGGGCAGTGTATGGGAAGGCCTATGCCACCATCGGCTGAAATGGTTTTGGATCAGGTCATCAAGTTGATGACAGACGTGGTGATGGACAGCCTGACTTATGTGTCCAAGTCTACAATGGAGGATGGTAAGTGAAAGTACCTCTTTTCATCTGCATAGGACTTAATTGTAACATGCTCAATACATTGCGTTTTATGATGTAAAATTCACTGGGTGTGTCCAAAATGGCACCTTCTTCCATATTTAGTGCACTACTTTTGACCAGACCCTATGCTACTGAGGAATTCCCTGCCAGGAGCCTTAGCCCGGCTGATGTAAAGGCTGACGGCATGGCCCTCCTTCCCTCTGCCAGAGGGGAAGAGACTAAGAAGAACAGGAAGTGGCGTTTCCTACCGAAAATGCATAAGTTTCCAAAGATCATAATTAAGGTAGGGTGCTCTGTGTTTTGAGATTACATCTGTAAGGCAGGGCTGACATTTACCCTACAGATTCACTACACCCCTATTGTCTCTCAGCATTAGAACAATACTGTTGTCATTGTCTTTAGGAGGTTGAGTGAGGACGCTGTAATGCAATCCTAATACACATGGGAGAGAGTCAATGGCTATGTCCCCTAATGGCACCCTATTCCCTATATAGTGCACTACTTTTTACCAGCGCTCTATGGGCCCTTTTCAAAAAGTTGTGCCTTACGTAGCTGAATAGGGTGCCTTTTGGGATGCACACTCTGTATTTTACACAGGCTCAGTTGTCCTGATGTGTTTTGTCAACAGCTGTTCAAGACAAAAGGGGAACCGAAGAGACACCCTAAACAGGATGCACTGCCTACCAAACGTCTCAGAGAGACTCATATTTCACAGGGTAAGTGATAAGCATCGATAATGTCGTATTGATGTATCACCCTATGACAAGCTTGTTAAAACAGTGACAACAGATACAGGCAGACCGACGGACAGACAGACAGGCAGACGGACAGGCAGGCAGGCAGGCAGGCAGACAGACAGGCAGACAGACAGGCAGGCAGACAGGCAGGCAGACAGACAGACAGACAGACAGACAGACAGACAGACAGACAGACAGACAGACAGACAGACAGACAGACGGACAGGCAGACAGGCAGGCAGACAGACGGACAGGCAGACGGACGGGCAGGCAGGCAGACGGACATGCAGGCAGACGGACAGGCAGGCAGGCAGACGGACAGACACAAACACACACATTCATTTTCTGATTATGAAATGTTCTTATGACAGATGCTGAGTGTGAGGTTCCAGATTTTCCATCCACTCTCCCTCCCAAGGAGGACCTGACAACCACACCGGCCCCTGCTCCCCAGGAGTCCCAGTCCCGTAAACGCCACTCATAGTCAGGGTGTTACACGCTCTCTCAGAGCCATCTCCAAACCATTCAGAGGAGCTTCTGGGAAGAAGAATTAGCCAAATGCCTGATTTTATTAATATGATATTTTAATCAGAGCCTTTATTTAATAAAACATTACTGCATTGATTTCTGTCTATAGTAGTCTTCATGTATGTGCAAGATAACGGTAAAGTACTTCAAACCACATAGTCAAAAGTATTCATAGTGAAGTACCGTTTATGATTATTGATTGTGGAAATACACATAATACAGAAAAGTTGTTGTCACATATAAAGACAGACATAAAGGAGAACTCCGTAGACCAGTCACATTCTCCAAGCCATAACTAAATCCATGAATGGATCTCCTATAAGATGACAGGAGAACATTTGTAACACTTTCTATGAAGCCTATATCTATAATGCATACACTCAAGTCATTTACATTTTACATTTTAGTCATTTAGTAGACTAAAGTAGATCCAGTTAGTGAGTGCATACATTTTTGATTTTTTTCATACTGTCATACACTCATAATGACTTAATTGAGTTAAGTGTTAAGTAAAGTGCAGTTATAAACACATAATGAGGGCTTATTATGTATTTCTTGCAATAAAAAAAGAAAAATGCTACTAGTTTATTAAACATTCATGACTGCTATTGCACGGCTCATGTCCACACTTCTGTACAATAGGGGGCAGTAATGCACCATAACGTTGGATGCCAACTGCCTATAAACCCCCACTGAAGAAGAAAAAGCTACTCATGTAATGCATGCTGGAAAGCAGACAAAAACTAATGATTTGCAAGAGATCTAAACACGATTTATAAGCTACTGAACAACAAGTCCAAGAAAGCATTGCTAACCGCGTTTGCACTTTGAACAGATTTCTCGACAATAATAATGGAAGATGTGACTGGGGCTCAGCTCATTGCAGAGGCACTAAAAGCTCAGGTGAAGTGTGTGCAATATATATAAAACAGTGTTATACTGTGTAACCGTGTTGCTAAGAATATATTAGTCGCTGATCATGTCCTTGGCAGTGAGAATGTAGCACTACGAGTTGTGAAAGTGTGCCAAAGGTCATTGCACTGGTATAGCTAACTATTAATATTGTTGTAGAAAAACATTTAGATGTTTATGTGGAATAGCAAATGTTAACATAGTGAGTTTTTGTCCTGGGTCCGCCTGGGTCCTGCAGTCGGTGAAAAGCAATTGCACTGCCTGCATCTCAGAACTGCGGCCGCCTTGATCTCATGAGGTTATCGTTGCCCGCGTGTGCATGACGTCAGAGAAAGTCCGGATCAAGTCGGACACAAATCTAACCAGCATGCATTGGGCGGTGATCGCCGGTGATCGATTCTGCGCAGACCCGGCTCATCTCAAATGAGCCTCTTGTCTATGATCTGTCGGCATGGTTATGCTGGCCTGTGGCCTTCTTGGACGCCTTGATGATATCGGAAGGGGGCTCCCATTTGAAGCAGGGCTCCAGATTGGCCATCTTTATGGTCATTATTGAGGACAGGGTGCCATCCAATGCTAGGCTGTTTCTTCTCTTGGTTTTGTTCAGTCCCACAACTGAAAACACCCTCTCAGCATCTGCGTTTGCATGGGGCAACACCAGGACAAGGTTGGCGACGGCAGCAAGCCTCTCGAATTCTTTGGCTCCTGTCACCTATGGAAAATGCACCAAACCACAATGGAAAAACATACCTTGATTTTTTATTGATTAATACTGTAAGTATACTGTAGGTTGATCTATTAACAAAGTTCAGATAAAAACATGCATCATTTGCAACATGCATGACACATACAGTGGGGAGAACAAGTATTTGATACTCTGCCGATTTTGCAGGTTTTCCTACTTACAAAGCATGTAGAGGTCTGTAATTTATATCATAGGTACACTTCAACTGTGAGAGATGGAATCTAAAACAAAAATCCAGAAAATCAAATTGTATGATTTTTAAGTAATTAATTTGCATTTTATTGCATGACATAAGTATTTGATACATCAGAAAAGCAGAACTTAATATTTGGTACAGAAAACTTTGTTTGCAATTACAGAGATCATACGTTTCCTGTAGGTCTTGACCAGGTTTGCACACACTGCAGCAGGGATTTTGGCCCGCTCCTCCATACAGACCTTCTCCAGATCCTTCAGGTTTCGGGGCTGAGATCCCCCAAAGCCTACAAGAATTCTGATAGTGAAACTCCACTCAGCTGGGATGGTGCTGTGCCTGATGTTGTTAACTTGGTTGAAGATGCTTTGTCAGTCTGGTCTGTGACAATCTACCAGGATTCTGATCAGTCGTCTGACACTACTAGTGTTGAGTCGGAAATTGAAAGTGTGCTGGCTCCGGATATGCTGATCTGTAGTACTCCCCAACCTGAGGTTAGACCTTTGAGCACGGTTGGTGCTGTCCGTGACATTCCTGCTAGGTTTTTGGGTGAGGGTGTTCGGACTAGACTAGGTCGATTTATTAATCCAGTGAATAGGCTAATCCAAACTGTGTCTACACAGGAAATGAAACAATTCTTGGTTTCTCAGTGACATTTACATTTACATTTTAGCAATTTAGCAGACGCTCTTATCCAATAACCTTACAGTTAGTGAATACATATATATATATTTTTATACTGGCCCCGTGGATAAACCCCCCACCTTTTCTTTGTTGTGTGTATGTGGTAATCTAAGTGGGTCTTAGAGTGATTTGTGGGTTTGTCTAATATTTTTGACAATTCATGTAACTTTGTGTGTAGTTCATCAGCATAAAATGTATTTGGCATTTTTTGTATAGGGTTGAATAAGGGATTAGCTACCTCTTATTTTTCCTAATCCTTCACGGGATAGCTTTCCAGCTGATCGACCATTTGTGGGTCTAGAATTAAGGGACTACACTGGGTTACTCTGTCGCCCTGTGGGTGTGAAATGTTTTTTTTTCTTTCTTTGCTTTGTTACCTTCGAGGTAATGTGTTTTGTTTTGTGTTTATAATCTAGTGTAAAACAGTAGGGGTGAATGTAGTAGTGTGATGTTGTTCCCCTAGATTATGCACCAAGTTGCACACAAGGACAGTTCAACTAGGCCAGGTCAAGAGGGGATGTTAATAAGTTAATAATAATAATAATAATAATAATAAATAATAATAATAATAATAGTAATAATAATAATAATTCAATGTGGTTTTTATTTAATTACAGCTGCATATCTAATGTACTTTTTTGGTGTACAAACATTTTTATATATCTATATTGTAAATACACCTAATTGTAAAAGTTGTGTATATTTTGGTTTGGTCCATCGCGGGTTATCTGTATGTATGTACCCTCTTATTGTTCTCTTTTGCCTGTCCTTCAACTAGCAAGGTATGTTGTCCTTGGCGCCGTAATTTGTCAATATAAAACTGTGGTAAAGTTACACAAAGTGCTGTTACGCAACTATAGGTTTTGTTACAATGTGGACAATATAAAGATTTATGTTAACAACTTTCACCGAGCTCGCTAATTTGGGTACCTATTGTAACTCGGGAGTATTTGGGTCAGTGTTTGAGTGAGTTTCTATGGCTCACGCAGGTGCCCGAGAGCTGTGGCTGCACCAAGGGCTAACCTATTGTGTGTTGTCTCTTCGTGTACAGGTATGTCTTTTATTTTGTCAGAATTATGTTGTATATCATTTTACTTGTATTGTATAGTGTGTTGTTAGGCACTGAATGTGTGCATGCAGCACCTGTTCTCTTTTGCCTGACCTTCAACTAGAAAGGTGCCCGAGGCTGTGGCTGCACCAAGGGCTAACATCATTTTTTTTGTCTCTTCGTGTGCAGGTCGAATAAAAATTATCCAACCATCAGAATTCCAGTTGTGGCAGTGTCCTAATTAAAGTACACAACGCAGAACGAACCACGCTACATATGCATAATGATGTAGTAAACAACATCGCTCTGCGTGGGAACTTTTGGTGGGGGGGAAGTAGCCTTTACAAGTCTCCATGGTGGGTAAAGACCATCACTTCGTTGTCTTGTTGGGAATAGTAATAATTTGTGACAGTACGCATTGTATTAGTCTAACGATTGTTTTTAATTTAGTTTCTCACATTAAACAGACATTTGAGAAGGATTTGAGAAGTGAATTGCTTGCAGTTGTACCTATGACACACAGACACACTAAAGCTGTACAGTGTAGTTAGAAAAGTCAATTTACATTATTTGCAGATGTGTTCCCTTTTATTTACAAATCGAAAAAATGTAACATTTGAAATGAATGTGGCAGAACAGTTAAGCATAGAGTTCCTGTGGAAGTCTTCTCCTTCAGTCTTTTTGCCTCCTATGCCTCGTTTCCTATTAGATGGGATTTTCCCAATGCCAAGTTCACCTGAGACAGCCGCTTATCCAGTGTCATGTGTTGCTGAATTACAGATCTCGCTATCCCAATGTCGCTGCTGTCCATGGTGCTGAAATATCCAATCTCGGCTATTTGCATACATAGGACCATCCACACTTGACACCACACACACAAGTTAATGCTAATATCACACACACTTTTGAACATTGCACAACCTGCAACAAGACACTGAAACAGCAAGTTTGTTTGTTTCTGAATAAAGATGCGAAGAATGAAATCAATGTGTGGAAGGAGATTGGACAATGTATAGGCATTCCCTATAGCTGTATTTGACTGGAGCATGATCAGATTGCTTTTGTTTCAGCCAGAATGGAAATTTGGTCTGAGAAACTATGCCCATTATAGCATGACTATTTCAGACAGAATTCACTTAATATTGTCTGTAAAAATATAAATAAGGCAATGTTTATATGACCCCCTTTCAAACATTCACATATTTATCATTTTCTTGCAGATATACAGTGCATTCAGAAAGTATTCATACCCCCTTAACTTATTCCACATGTTGTTTTCTTACAGCCTGAATTCAAAATGGATTCAATTATAATATTTCCTGCTCACACAGCACATACAATACCCCATAATGACAAAGTGAAAACACGTTTTGAAATTTTTGCAAATGTATTGGAAATGAAATACAGAAATATCTCATTTACATAAGTATTCACACCCCTGAGTCGATTAAAGCTGTGCTTTCTGGGTAAGTCTCCAAGAGCTTTGCACAACTGGATTGTAAAATATATGCAATATACATTATATAGACAGCCATTTTTTTTTTTTTTGCCATAAGTTGTCAAGCCAATTAAGTCAAATCTGTAACTAAGCCACTCAGGAACATTCAATGTCATCTTGGTAAGCAACTCCAGTGAATATTTGGCCTTGTGTTTTAGGTTGGCTAATATGCTGAAGAGGGGAATTTGTCTCCAGTGTCTGTTGGAAAGCAGACTGAACCAGGTTTTCCTCTAGGATTCTGACTGTACTTAGCTCTATTCCGTTCTTTTTATCCTAAAAATGTCTCTAGTCCTTGCCAATGACATGCATACCCATAACATGATGCAGCCACCACCATGCTTGGAAATATGAAGAGTGGTACTCAGTGATGTGTTGCTGGATTTGCCCTAAACATTACACTTTGTATTCAGGACATAAAGTTAGACTTTCTTTGCCACATTATTTGCAGTTTTACTTAGTGCCTTATTGCAAACACAATGCATGTACAGGTTTCCTTCTTTTTACATTTACATTTTAGTCATTTAACAGACGCTCTTATCCAGAGCGACTTTACAGTTAGGTGAGTGCATACTCTGTCAATTAGGTTAGTATGGTGGGAACAGTACCAACCAATGAATCAATCAATCAATTTTATTTTTATATAGCCCTTCGTACATCAGCTAATATCTCGAAGTGCTGTTACAGAAACCCAGCCTAAAACCCCAAACAGCTAGTAATGCAGGTGTAGAAGCACGGTGGCTAGGAAAAACTCCCTAGAAAGGCCAAAACCTAGGAAGAAACCTAGAGAGGAACCAGGCTATGAGGGGTGGCCAGTCCTCTTCTGGCTGTGCCGGGTGGAGATTATAACAGAACCATGCCAAGATGTTCAAAAATGTTCATAAGTGACAAGCATGGTCAAATAATCAGGAATAAATCTCAGTTGGCTTCATAGCCGATTATTAAGAGTTGAAAACAGCGGGTCTGGGACAGGTAGGGGTTCCATAACCGCAGGCAGAACAGTTGGAAACTGGAATAGCAGCAAGGCCAGGCGGACTGTGGACAGCAAGGAGTCACCACGGCCGGTCCGACATGGTCCTAGGGGCTCAGGTCTCCCTCAGTTGGCTTTTCATAGCCGATCATTAAGAGTTGAAAACAGCAGGTCTGGGACAGGTAGGGGTTTCGTAACCGCAGGCAGAACAGTTGAAACTGGAATAGCAGCAAGGCCAGGCGGACTGGGGACAGCAAGGTGTCAGCATGCCCGGTAGTCCTGACGTATGGTCCTAGGGCTCAGGTTCTCAGAGAGAAAGAGAGAACGAGAGAATTAGAGAGAGACATACTTAAATCCACACAGGACACTGGATAAGACAGGAGAAGTACTCCAGTATAACCAACTAACCCCCAGCCCCCCGACACATAAACTACTGCAGCATAAATACGGAGGCTGAGACAGGAGCGGTCCGGAGACACTGTGGCCCCCATCCGAAGAAACCCCCGGACAGGGGCCAAACAGGAAGGATATAACCCCACCCACTCTGCCAAAGCACAGCCCCTACCACTAGAGGGATACTCAACCACGCAACACAATCCTGAGACAAGGCCGAGTATAGCCCACAGAGGTCTCCACCACAGCACAAACCAAGGGGGGCGTCAACCCAGACAGGAAGATCACGTCAGTAACTCAACCCACTCAAGTGACGCACCCCTCCCTAGGGACGGCATGAAAGAGCACCAGCAAGCCAGTGACTCAGCCCCCTGTAACAGGGTTAGAGGCAGAGAACCCCAGTGGAGAGAGGGGAACCGGCCTGGCAGAGACAGCAAGGGCTGTTCCGTGCTCCAGAGCCTTTCCGTTCACCTTCACACTCCTTCTGGGCCAGACTACACTCAATCATATGACCTACTGAAGAGATAAGTCTTCAGTAAAGACTTAAAGGTTGAGACCGAGTCTGCGTCTCTCACATGGGTAGGCAGACTGTTCCATAAAAATGGAGATCTATAGGAGAAAGCCCTGCCTCCCGCTGTTTGCTTAGAAATTCTTAGGGACAATTAGGAGGCTCGTCGTCTTGTGACCGTAGCGTGCGTATTGGTATGTACGGCAGGACCAACTCGAAAAGATAGGTGGCAAGCCCATGTAACGCTTTATAGGTTAACAGTAAAACCTTGAAATCAGCCCTTGCCTTAACAGGAAGCCAGTGTGGGAAGCTAGCACTGGAGTAATATGATCAAATTTCTTGGTTCTAGTCAGATTCAGCAACCGTATTTAGCACTAACTGAAGTTTATTTAGTGCTTTATCCGGGTAGCCGGAAAGTAGAGCATTGCAGTAGTCTAACCTAGAAGTAACAAATGCATGGATTAATTTTTCTGCATCATTTTGGACAGAAAATTTCTGATATTTGCAATGTTACGTAGATGGAAAAAAGCTGTCCTTGAAACAGTCTTGATATGTTCGTCAAAAAGAGAGATCAGGGTCAAGAGTAAACTGCCGAGGTCCTTCACAGTTTTATTTGAGACGACTTTACAACCATCAAGATGAATTGTCAGATTTCAACAGAAGATCTCTTTGTTTCTTGGGACCTAGAACAAGCATCTCTGTTTGTCCGAGTTTAAAAGTGCAGAAAGTTTTCAGCCATCCACTTCCTTATGTTTGAAACACAGGCTTCTAGCGAGGGCAATTTTGGGGCTTCACCATGTTTCATTGAAATGTACAGCTGTGTCATCCGCATAGCAGTGAAAGTTAACATTATGTTTTGAATAACATCCCCAAGAGGTAAAATATATAGTGAAAACAATAGTGGTCCTAAAACGGAACCTTGAGGAACACCGAAATGTACAGTTGATTTGTCGGAGGACAGACCATTCACAGAGACAAACTGATATCTTTCCGACAGGTAAGATCTAAACCAGGCCAGAACTTGTCCGAAATGTAGACCAATTTGGTTTCCAGTCTCCAAAAGAATGTGGTGATCGAGGTGTCAAAGGCAGCACTAAGGTCTAGTAGCACGAGGACAGATGCAGAGCCTCGGTGACGCCATTAAAAGGTAATTTACCACCTTCACAAGTGCAGTCTCAGGCTATGATGGGGTCTAAAACCAGACTGAAGTATTTCGTATACATTGTTTGTCTTCAGAAAGGCAGTGAAGTTGCTGCCAACAGCTTTTTCTAAAAATTTTGAGAGGAATGGAAGATTCGATATAGGCCGATAGTTTTTTATATTTTCCGGGTCAAGGTTTGGCTTTTTCAAGAGAGGCTTTATCACTGCCACTTTTAGTAGTTTACCATCCGGATAGAGAGCTGTTTATTCTGTTCAACATAGCACAGGAAGCATCTCTGGTTTAGTAGGAATAGGATCCATACGCCAGCTTAAGGTTTAGAGGCCACGATTATTTTCACCACTGTGTCAAGAGATATAGTACTAAACCTTAAGTGTTCCCGATCCCAGGCCCTCGCAGAGCTGGCAGATCCAGGACAGCTAAGCCCTGGAGGAATACGCAGGATTCAAGAGGAGTCCGTAATTTGCTTTCTAATGGTCATGGGATCTTTTTCCTCAAAGAAGTTCATGAATTTATTACTGCTGAAGTGAAAGCCATCCTCTCTTGGGGAATGCGCTTTTTAGTTAGCTTTGCAACAGTATCAAAAAAAATGTTGGATTGTTCTTATTTTCCTCGATTAAGTTGGAAAAGTAGGATGATCGAGCAGCAGTAGGGCTCTTCGGTACTGCACGGTACTGTCTTTCCAAGCTAGTCGGAAGACTTCCAGTTTGGTGTGTGCGCCATTTTCCGTTTCCAATTTCCTGGAAGCTTGCTTCCAAAGCTCGGGTATTTTCTGTAACCAGGGAGCTAGTTCCTTATGACAAATGTTTTCCGTTTAGGGGTGCTTCGAACATATAGGTTATTGCGCGCAACAGGTTAAATTGAGTTCCTCAGTTAGTGGTTAACTGATTTTTGTCCTCTAGTCTTTGGTTAGGCTGAAGGAGTCTGGAAGGGCATCAAGGAATTTTTGTGTTTGGTTCTGAGAATTTATATGGCACAGCACGATGTCCTTGGTTGGGGTCTGAGCGAGATTATTTGTTGCGATTGCATACGTAATAAAATGAGTGGTCCGATAGAAGTCCAGGATTTTGTGGAAAAACATTAAGATCACATTTATTCCATGGGACAAAACTAGGTCCAGAGTATGACTGTGGCGTGAGTAGGTCCAGAGACATGTTGGACAAAACCCACTGAGTCGATGATGGCTCCGAAAGACTTTTGGAGTGGGTCTGTGGACTTTCTCCGAGCGTAAATTAAAATCACCAAAAAATTGAATATGATCTTATAGACTACGGAAAGGTCTGATAGAGAATTGGAAACTCAGAGAGGAACGCTGTATATGGCCCAGGAGGCCTGTAAACAGTAGCTATAAAAAGTGATTGAGTAGGCTGCATAGATTTCCATGACTAGAAGCTCACAAAAACGCCTGCTAAATTGAAATTTTGCTATCGTAAATGTTAGCAACACTCTCCGCCTTTCTGCGGGATACGGGGAATATGGTCACTAGTTAACCCGGAGGTGAGGGCCTCATTTAACACAGCAAATTCCCATCGAGGCTTAATCCATGTTTCAGTCAGGCCAATCACTCAAGATTATGAAGTTCTTGTGACCTGACTACTTTGAAGTGAGGGATCCCCAACATTAAGTAACCCTATTTTGAGATGTGAGGTATCACGATCTCTTTCAATAATGGCAGGAATGGAGGAGGTCTTTATCCCAATAAGATTTGCTAAGGCGAACACTGCCATGTTTAGTTTCCTTTTGCCCAACCTAGGTCGAGGTGCACAGACACAGTCATGGGTATGGCTGAGCTGACTACACTGGGACTGTGCTATTGGCAGACTCCACTAAGCTGGCAGGTTGGCTAACAGCCTGCTGCCTGGCCTGCCCCTATTTCACTGTGGGGGCTAGAGGAGTTAGAGCCCTATCTATATTGGTAGATAAGATGAGAGCACCCCTCCAGCTAGGATGAGTCCTGTCCTCCTCAAAGCAGGTCAGGGCTTGGTCCTGTTTGTGGGTGAGTCCCAGAAAGAGGGCTAATTATCACCTAAATTCTATCTTTTGGGAGGGGCAGAAAACAGTTTTCAACCAGCGATTGAGTGCTGAGACTCTGCTTCTAATCATCCCCTAACTGGGAGCCAGAGACAATTACTCGATGCCGACACATCTTTCTAGCTAATTTACACGCTGAAGCTATGTTGCACTTGGTGACCTCTCTGACTGTTTCCCTCCTAACTATCATTGTGCCGACGTGGATAACAATATCTCTATACTCTCTCCACTTTCTGTAGTTTTAGCTTTTATGCCCATCTTCAGATTAAGCCTTAACGTCCTAGGTAGCCACTGCCCCTGGTAAACAGTGTATGATCGCTGGGTGATTGCCATTTAAGTCTAATACTCCGGGTAATGGAGTCGCTCAACATGACTGGGTTTTCAACGGTTTGGCTTAATGGTGGGAGCCTTGGGCGTCTCAGACCCCCGTGAACGGGAGGAGTAGAGACAAGAGAAGACTCAGACTCGACTCCGACCTCGCCATATAATGGGGAAAACCGTTTGAAAGTTTCTGTCGCTGAATGAGCGACACCGCTTGATCCCATTCCAACAGTATTTCCCTCCAGAAGCCATGAGAAAGTTGTCCGGCTGCGGGACTATAGCGGGGGATTTACACTAACGTTACTATCTGTACTTACTGGTAGGCACAGACAGCTGTTTCTTCCTTTCCTACACTGAAATTACGCCACTCTGCGATTGCGTCCCTGAAGCTGGGCTTGTAGCACAGCTATTCTCAAGTAGAGAATCGTTCTCCTGTATATTATGAGTACAGCGACTGCAATTAGAAGACATCATGTTAATGTTACTACTTTTAAGCTTCGGCTGTTGAAGATGTTGACGAACCATGTCCAGATAAAGCGTCGGAGTGAAAAAGGTTGAATGAGGAAAAAAGTTGCGATGGAAAAATAAAGTAAAGTTGGCATTTAAATTTAAATACTCTTCTGTCTCGGACATTCACTCCATTCACTCCATTCATGGAATGTGTCTATTTTGAATATTCACGGAGACAGAATGATTCATTGATAGGCCGGCGTGGATAACAATATCTCGCTATACTCTCTACACTTGCCAGTTTGGCAGCACCATCTTTAGATTAGCCCCATGCGTTGGTGGCCCTGCCCCCTGGTAAACAGTTCATGATCGCTGGGTGATTCGTTTTAATCCTATTTTTTGCGGGTAATGGAGTGGCAATGCACTAGGGTTTTCAATTTGTCAGAGCTAATGGTGGGAGCCTTGGGTCTCAGACCCGTAACGGGAGGAGTAGACTAGAGGGTCAACTCGGAACTCCCACTCGCTGCCCACATAATGGGAAAGCGGTTGCAAGGTTTCTGTCGGCTGAATGGCACACGGTTGACATTCAATTGTTCCTCTAAAGTTCATGGGAAAGTTGTCCGCTCTGCGGGGACACATGCGAAGTTTATACTAACATTACTGTCTGATTACTTACTGGTGGCACAGGCGGCTGATTTCTTCCTTTCCTACACTGATATTACCCTTGCTAACGATTGCGTCTGAAGCTGGGCTTGTAGCACAACTATTCACCCGTGGCGGGAATTCTCCTGTATATTATGAGTACGGCATGCAATTTAGACATCATGTTAATGTTACTACTTAGCTTTGACTGGTGAAGATGTTGATAGAACATGTCCAGATAAACGTCGAGTGTGTTGAATAAGGGAAAAAGTTCTTGCGATGAAAATAACCGTAACAGTTGGCAGCTAAACGCGCACAGGAAAATGACTCTTCTGTCTCGGGATAGCGTCCGGGTGAAAGTTTTGAAAAGATGTGTGAGGACAAAACTAAAAAGTTGGTAAATTTGTTGGTTACAGAGATTGATTAACGTTTGTCAAAAACGTATGCGTGATATAGTTTGTTAGTAATAAGTAGCAACAAACAGCAGGCAACCCTGAGAACAACCAATCAAAGGGATCTTACCTGTAACCTGTGGCTTGACTTTCAATGCGGCAGTTCGATTCCCTTATACAACTATCTTTTTTCACTGACAAACCCTTTGATTGTCCATTCAAATCTTTTGTTCCGTTGCGCGCCTATAAATATGATTCTTGCAAAATTTCTTTTTCAACCTCTCATCAACTAGCTGTTTTTTGAATATCAAAAACAGGATATTCACTACTCATACTAACTGTTATTTCCATTATCTCTGAAGTAATTTATTCATCAACTGGTTATTACAAGCAGCATGTGACATGCAGGCGCTAAGAGGTTTGTCAGGGAAGTGGGATTACCCCCACTCCAGGCTTCGAGCCTGGAAGCATGACGCCTTAGACCTCGCTATCCCACAGCTACATACAATTTAGTTGGGTATCGGATCCTATCGTTAAATGATTAAAGTTTGCTGGCTTGTTTTCCAATATTTTATATACGACAACCGTCAGTAAGAGTCCAACAGGTCCACATCTCAAAATGGGGAAATCTTAGCAAATGGCTTGAAGTGGTGATTCTAAAATCATTTTTTTTTTTTTTTTTTCAGGGTTTATCAGGATCTTACCTGTAACTGTAGCTTCGGCTTTCAATCACGGCGAGTTCGAGTTCCTTGCAGACTATCTTTTCACAGCTACAAACACCGACCAGTTGTCCATTCCGAGATCTTTTGTTATTTGCCTGTTTGTGGCGCCCTGTAGGCTTCGCGTGATTCTTGCAATTTTCTTTCAGCCTCTCATCAACTGCTGTTTTTGCAAATTCAAAAACAGGATAGTTATCACACTACTCATACTAATACTATTTCCATTATCTGAAGTAATTTATTCATCCTGTTATTCAAAGCAGCATGACATGCAGCGCTAAGGTTTGTCAGAAGTGTATTGACTCGCCTCCAGAGCCTCACCTTCTCCCCCTTAACCGCTCAGCCATCCACCACATACAATTTAGTTGGGTACTCGGGATGAACAGTATATTAAAAGTGGATTAGGTTTGCTGGTGCTAGTGTCTTCAGAATATGTGTCTGAAAGTTCCACATCAGTAGAGTGTCAATTATCCATTCATGGAAATCTTGTGCAAATGTTAGTGGTGATTCATATGTTTTTTTTTTTTAGGTTTATCGATCTTACCTCTTAATTGTTCTTTCAATCGTATTCCATTCCTCAGACTATCTTTTTCACTGACAAACACCGATTGTCCATTCAATCTCTTTCATATTTGCCTGTTTGTCTACCTGTGAGCTTGCGGCGTGATTCTTACGCAATTTACCTCTTTCAACCTCCTCATCAACTGGCTGTTTTTTATAAATAATTATTCTTCTCATATATCTTATTTCCTTATCTGAAGTAATTTATTCATCAACTGGATTTACAAGCAGCATGACATGCAGGCGCCCTAAAGGTTTTTCAAGTGGATTCAACCCCCGCCTCCAGGAGACTCGCGACCTGGGCATGCGCCTTAACCGCTCACCATCCTGACTACATATTTGTTTATCATCTTGGTTAAAAATGGATTTTTGCTTCTAAGTGTCTTCCAGAATATGTGTCTGAAAGTATAACCGTCAGTAAAAAGAGTCAACAGGATCACATGTCAAAATGGGAAATCTTTCAAATGGCTTAGTGGTGATTCATATCTTTTTTTGGGTTTATCAGGATCTTCCCTTCTTATCTTTCATGGCGAGTTCATTCCCTCAACTATCTTTTTCACCGACAAACACCACCAGTTGTCCATTCGAGATCCTTTGTTATTTCCTGTTTGTCACTGTGAGCTCTATTCTTGCAATTTTCTTTCAGCCTCTCATCAACTAGCTGTTTTTGCAGGATCTCAAAAACGGGATATTATTCACTACTCATACTATGTTATTTCCATTATCTGATTTTTTCTATTACACAGCAATACATTAAGGTTTATCAGAGAGTGGGATTCGACCCACGCCTCCAGGGACTGCGAAGCCTGAGCACTTTGCGCTTAGAACCAACTCACCTCATCTACTTATACATTTAGTTGGGTATCGATGAAGTATCCATTAAAGGTCATTTTGCTGGTGCTAGTGTCTTCCAGAATATGTATCTCGAAGTATACACACCGTCGGTAAAGATTGCCAACAGGTCCACACATTCAAAATGGAAATCTTCATGCAAAATGGCTTAGTGGTGATTCTAAATCGTTTTTTTTAAGGGTTTATCAAGGGATCTTCTGTACTGTCTTGACTTTCAATGCGTTATTCCCTTCCAAACTATCTTTTTCACCTTGCAACACCCACCAGTTATCCATTCCGAATCTCTTTTTTTCGTTGCTGTTTGTCCCATCAGTTTCAATTCCAATTTTCTTTCACTCTCATCACTATGTTTTTGCAAATGTCAAAAACAGGATATTATTCCCTTTTATTTCCATTATCTGAGTAATTTATTCATCAACTGGTTATTACAAAGCGGCACGACATGCAGGCGCTAAAGTTTTGTCAGAGGTGGGTTTCGGACCCCTCCGCCTCCAGGGAGACCTGCGACCTGACCTCGGCGTTCTTGGACCCGCTCAGCCATCTGACTACATACAATTTAGTTACGTATCAGGATGACA
Source organism: Coregonus clupeaformis (assembly GCF_020615455.1). Lineage (NCBI taxonomy): Eukaryota > Metazoa > Chordata > Actinopteri > Salmoniformes > Salmonidae > Coregonus > Coregonus clupeaformis. The sequence goes on along the minus strand of NW_025534174.1, from coordinate 5,882 downwards.
TTTATGTATTAAAAGTATTGGTTGCTGGTGCTAGTGTCTTCGGTTGTTCTTTCTCTACAAATCACATTCAAAATAAATCATGTATTTGATCGTTTTTTTTTTTGTTTATCAAGGATCTTTTAACCTGTGGCTTACTTTCAATGCGGCGAGTTCGATTCCCTTCAACTATCTTTTTCACTGACAAACTCCACCATTGTCATTCCATCCTTTTGTTATTTGCCTGTTTGCCGCCTGTGGGCTTACGTGATTCTTGCAATTTTCTTTCACTCTCATCATTGTTTTTGCAGAATGTCAAAAATAGGATAGTTATTCTTTTCTCATCCACTGTTATTTCCAATCTAAGTATTTATTCATCATGTTATTACAAAGCAGCGCATGAGCATGCAGTCCTAGTTTTGTCAAGTGGGATTCAACCCCCGCCTCCAGGGGAGGCCTTTCTCCTCATCCTACTACATACATTTAGTTGGAGTGCTCAATAACAGTATTTAAAAAGTCGGATTAGAGTTTGCTGGTGCTTGTCTTCAAATATGGTGTCTGAAATGTCCAGTCGTAAAAAAAGAGTACCAACAGATCCATGTCAAAATGAAAATCTTCATCTTAGTGTGATTCATAAATCTTTTTTTTTTTAAGGTTTATCAAATCTTACTTATTCTTCTTTCATCTTCATTCTCTTCTTTTTCATACAACACCAGTTGTCATTCGATCCTTTTGTTTTGCTGTTTGTGCCCTTTCTTCTATTCTTAATTTTTTTTCATCTCATCAACTAGCTGTTTTTTGCATGAGATATCAAAAACAGGATTTCATCTTCTCATACTAACTGTTATTCCATTATCTAATATTTATTCATCAACTGGTTATTATAAGCAGCATACATGCAGGCTGGTTTGTCAAGTGGTTTCACCACACGCCTCCAGGGGGGACTCCTGCCTCCCTTAAACCCTCATTCCACCATCCTGACTACATCAATTTAGTTGTATCGGATACTATTTATAGGATTAGGTTTTGTGGTACTTATGTCTTCAGTATGTGTCTGGAAGTACTCACACGTCAGGTAGAGTGCCAACAGGTCCCATGTCAAAATGGGGAAATCTTACAAATGCTTAAAGTGGTGATTCTGCGTTTTTTTTGTTTTTGGGGTTTATCAAGGGATCTTACCTGTAACCTGTGGCTTACTTTCAATAGTGAGTTCCGTTCCTCAACTATCTTTTTCACTGACAACACCACCGTTGTCCATTCATCTTTTTATTTCCTTTTGTGGCCGCCTGTGAGCTTGCGTTGATTCTTGCAATTTTCTTTCAGCCTCTCATCCTAGCTGTTTTTGTACAGAATGTCAAAAATAGGATAGTTATTCACTACTCATACAATTTGTTATTTCCTTATCTCCAGTAATTTATTCATCAATGGTTATTACAAAGGCAGCGTACATGCGGGCGCAAAGGTTTGTCCCAAGTGGATTACCCTCCCTCCGGGATCCCCTCATGGCCCTTGAGCACTCAGCCATCCTACTACAATAAATTTAGTTGGTATGTCGATAGTTTTAAATATTTTTGCTGGTGCTATGTCTTCAGAATATGTGTCTCGTATCACGTCATAATTCCTGTCCATTCAAAATCGGGGGAAATCTTATGTAAATGTGTGGTGATTCATAAATCGTTTTTTTTTTTAGGGTTTATCACGAGGATCTTACCTGTAACTGTGGCTACTTTCAATGCGGCGGTTCGATTCTCACAACTATCTTTTTCGCATGGCAAGCTCCGACCATTTGTCCATTCCTTTGTTTGCCTGTTTGTCACAGCCTGTGAACTTGTGATTCTCAATTTTCTTTCAACCTCTCCATCAACTAAGCTGTTTTTGCAGAATGTCAAAAACAGGATGAGTTATTCCTCTCACTAACTGTTATTTCCATTATCTAATAATTTTTCATCAACTGGTTATTACAAACCTACTGGCGCTAAGTTTCTCAAAGTGGGATTCGGACCCTCCCAGGGAGACTGCACCTAGCATCCCAGCCCTCTCCATCCTGACTACATACATTTAGTTGCCTATGATAACAGTATAATCTAATTACCAGATTGTTTTGCTCTCTATGTCTTTCGGAATATGTGTCTGAATAACCGTCAGTCAGTTGCCAACAGTCCATGTCAAAATGCGGAAATCTTAGCAAATGGCTTAGTGGTGATTCATAATCGTTTTTTTTGTTTTGGGTTTATCAAAGGGATCTTACACTATACACCTGTGGCTTGACTTTCAATGCGCGAGTTCATTCCCCCTTCTTTTTCCTAACAAACCACCAATTGTCCATTCCGAGATCCTTTTGTTATTTCCTGTTTCTATAATAGGCTTGCGTGATTCTTGCAATTTTCTTCCAACCTCTCATCCTAGCTGTTTTGCAGAATGCTCCAAATATTATTCACTACTCATACTAATGTTATTTCCTTATCTTATAATTTTTCTATCAACTGGTTATTACAAAGCAGCATACATGCAGCCTAAGGTTTGTCAGAAGTGGGATTCACCACGCCTCCAGAACCTGGCTACCTGCCCTTCAACATCTATTACAATTTAGTTGGGTATAAAGTATCGGTTAAAAGTAGGATTAGGTTTGCCTGGTGCAAATTGTCTTCAGAATATGTCCTGGAATAATCGACACCTCCCAGGGTAAGAGTGCCAACAGGTCCACATGTCAAAATGGGAAATCTTATAAATGGCAGTCAGTCGATTCATGAGAATCGTTTTTTTAAGGTTTATCAGGATCTTACCTGTAACCTGTGTGACAGCTTTCAATGCGTGAGTTCGATTCCCTTATTAGACTATCTTTACACCACCACTAAACAAACACGATAGTTGTCATTCCGAGATCCTTTTGTTATTGCCTGTTTGGCATCCTGTGAGCTTGCGTGATTCTTAATTTTCTTTCGCCTCTCATCAACTAGCTGTTTTTGCAGAATGTCAAAACAGGATAGTTATTCTACTCATACTAGCTGTATTTTCCATTATCTGATAATTTATTCATCAACTAGTTACAAAGCAGCGCATGACATGCAGGCGCTAAGGTTTGTCAAATTAGGTTCAACCCACGCCTCCAGGAAACTGCGACCTGAACCGGCGCCCTTAACCGCCTTTACCATCTACTACATACAATTTAGTTGGGTATGGGATGAACAGTATCAGTTAAAGTAGGATTAGGTTGCTGGTGCTAGTGTCTTCAGGCTGTCTGGAAGTATCACACCGTCAGGGTAAGAGTGCCAACGTTACATCAAAATGGGAAATCTTAGCAAATGCTTAGTGGTGATTCATGGAATCGTTTTGGGTTTGTATCAAAGGATCTTACCTGTAACCTGTGGCTTGACTTTCAATACGGCGGTTCGATTCCCTTGCAGGCTATCTTTTTTCATGACAAACACCCGTGGTGTCCATTTCAGATCCTTTGTTGTTGCCTGTTTGGCGCCTGTAGGCGTGATTCCGCAATTTTCTTTGCTTATCATCTTCTAGCTGTTTTTGCAGAATGTCAAAACAGGATAGTTATTCACTACTCACCCTGCTATTGCTCAACCTCTGAAGTAATTTATTCGCCCAACTGGTTATTGGCAAAGCAGCATGACGTACGAAACCGGCTAAAGGTTTGTCAGTAGTGGGATTCAGACCCCGCTTCAGGGAGACTGCACCTGAGCATATGCATATGGTACAGCTAAGCCCATCCTGACTACATACAATTTAGTTGGGTATGGGATGAACAGTATCGGATTAATAGGATTAGGTTTGCTGGTGCTGGTGTCTTCAGAATATATGTGTCTGAAATGTCACCGTCAGGGTAAGAGTGCCAACAGGTCCACATGTCAAATGGGGAAATCTTAGCAAATGGCTTATAGTGGTGATTCATGAGAATCTTTTTTTTTTTTTTTAAGGTTTATCAAGGGATCTTACCTGTAACCTGTGGCTTGACTTTCAATGCGGCGAGTTCCGATTCCCTTGCAGACTATCTTTTCACTGACAAACACCACCAGTTGTCCATTCCGAGATCCTTTGTTATTTGCCTGTTTGTGGCCCCTGTAACCTGCGTAATTCTTGCAATTTTCTTTCAACCTCTCGTAACTAGCTGTTTTTAAGAATGTAAAAATAGGATAGTTATTCACTACTCATACTAACTATTATTTCATTATCTATATTTATTCATCAACCTGGTTATTACAAGTAGCATACCCTGGCGCTAAAGGTTTGCTCAGGAAGTGGGATTCAACCGCCTCCAGGGAGACTGCGGTGAGCGCCTTTGTAAACCTTTAAATATCCTGACTAAACAATTTAGTTGAGTGTGGGATGAATGTCGATTAAAGTAGGATTAGGTTTGCTGGTGCTAGTGTCTTCAGAATATGTGTCTGAAGTATCGACAACCGTCAGGGTAAGGTGCCAACAGGTCCACATGTCAAGTGGGGAAATCTTAGCAAATGGCTTAGTGGTGATTCATGAGAATCGTTTTGTTGTTGTTTTTAGGGTTTATCAAGGGATCTTGCCTGTAACCTGTGGCTTGACTTTCAATCTTTGGCGAGTTCGATTCCATGCAGACTATCTTTTTTCACTGACAACACCACCAGTTGTGCATTCAATCCTTTTGTTATTTGCCTGTTTGTACCCTGTGAGCTTGGGAGTTCTTGCAATTTTCTTTCAACCTCATCAACTAGCTGTTTTGCGAATGTCAAAAATAGGATAGTTATTCACTACTCATACTAACTGTATTTCATTATCTGAGTAATTTATTCATCACTGGTTATTACAAGCAGCATGACATGCAAGCTATTAAGGTTTGTCAGTAGTGGGATTAACCCACCCTCCGAACTGCACCTGAGCACTTAGCCCATGAACTATTTCGGCCATCGACTACATGACAATTTAGTTGGGTATCGGGATGAACAGTATCAGTTAAGTGGTCTCAGGTTTGCTGGTGCTAGTGTCTTCCAGAATGTGTGTCTGAGTATACGACAACCGTCTGGGTAAAGGTGCCAACAGGTCCACATGTCAAATGGAAATCTTGTAAATGGCTTGAGTGGTGATTCATGAGAATGGATTTTTTTTTTTAAAAAGGTTTATCGAGTCTTACCTGTAACCTGTGACAGCTTTCCAATGCGGCCGGTTCAATTCCCTTGCAGACTATCTTTTTCACACAGCAACTGCAATGATTGTCATTGAGATCCTTTTGTTATTTGCCTGTTGTAGCTCGCCTGTGAGCTTGCGTGATTCCTTGCAATTTTCTTTCAACCTCATCACTAGCTGTTTTTGCAGAATGTCTAAAAAATAGACTAATTATTCACTATACTTTTATTGTTATTTCCATTATCTGAAGTAATTTATTCATCACTGGTTGTACAAAGTAGCATGACATGTCCACAGGCGCTAAGGTTTGTCAGAGGTGGATTCGAACCCACGCCTCCAGAGAGACTACTGCACCTGAGCATAGCACACCTTGAACCGCTCAGCCATCTGACTATGTACAATTTAGTTGGGTATCGGGATGAACAGTATCGGATTAATAAGTTAATTTGCTGGGTGCTCGATGTCTTCAGAATATATGTGTCTGAAGTATCACAACCGTCAGGGTAGTGTAACAGGTCACATGTCAAAGTATAAATCTTAGCAAATGAAATAGTGGTGGTCTAATAAGAATCGTTTGTTGTTGTTGTTTTTAGGATATCAAGGATCTTACAACTATGTGGCTTGATACTTTCAATCGCGGCGAGTTCCGATTCCCTTGCACTATCTTTTTTCACTGACACACCCACCGTTTACATTCAATCCTTTTGTTATTGCCTGTTTGTGCCCTGAGCTTGCGTGGTTCTGGTACTCTTTCAACCATCATCAACTAATGACTTTTAGAATGTCAAAAATAGATA